>NC_079199.1:7945183-8147683 GCF_029499605.1 Hyla sarda
TGTGTACATACATTACATTACTTATCCTGTACTGATCCTGAGTTATATCTTGTATTATACTCCAGAGCTGTACTCACTATTCTGCTGGTGAGGTCACTGTGTACATACATTACATTACTTATCCTGTACTGATCCTGAGTTATATCCTGTGTTATACTCCAGAGCTGTACTCACTATTCTGCTGGTGGGGTCACTGTGTACATACATTACATTACTTATCCTGTACTGATCCTGAGTTATATCCTGTATTATACTCCAGAGCTGTACTCACTATTCTGCTGGTGAGGTCACTGTGTACATACATTACATTACTTATCCTGTACTGATCCTGAGTTATATCCTGTATTATACTCCAGAGCTGTACTCACTATTCTGCTGGTGAGGTCACTGTGTACATACATTACATTACTTATCCTGTACTGATCCTGAGTTATATCCTGCATTATACCCCAGAGCTGTACTCACTATTCTGCTGGTGAGATCACTGTGTACATACATTACATTACTTATCCTGTACTGATCCTGAGTTATATCCTGTATTATACTGCAGAGCTGTACTCACTATTCTGCTGGTGAGGTCACTGTGTACATACATTACATTACTTATCCTGTACTGATCCTGAGTTATATCCTGTATTATACTCCAGAGCTGTACTCACTATTCTGCTGGTGGGGTCACTGTGTACATACATTACATTACTTATCCTGTACTGATCCTGAGTTATATCCTTATTATACCCCAGAGCTGTACTCACTATTCTGCTGGTGAGGTCACTGTGTACATACATTACATTACTTATCCTGTACTGATCCTGAGTTATATCCTGTATTATACTCCAGAGCTGTACTCACTATTCTGCTGGTGAGGTCACTGTGTACATACATTACATTACTTATCCTGTACTGATCCTGAGTTATATCCTTATTATACCCCAGAGCTGTACTCACTATTCTGCTGGTGAGGTCACTGTGTACATACATTACATTACTTATCCTGTACTGATCCTGAGTTATATCTTGTATTATACTCCAGAGCTGTACTCACTATTCTGCTGGTGAGATCACTGTGTACATATGTTACATTACTTATCCTGAACTGATCCTGAGTTATATCCTGTATTATACTCCAGAGCTGTACTCACTATTCTGCTGGTGAGGTAACTGTGTACATACATACATTACTTATCCTGTACTGATCCTGAGCTATATCCTGTATTATACTCCAGAGCTGTACTCACTATTCTGCTGGTGAGGTCACTGTGTACATACATTACATTACTTATCCTGTACTGATCCTGAGTTATATCCTGTATTATACTCCAGAGCTGTACTCACTATTCTGCTGGTGAGGTCACTGTGTACATACATTACATTACTTATCCTGTACTGATCCTGAGTTATATCCTGTATTATACTCCAGAGCTGTACTCACTATTCTGCTGGTGAGGTCACTGTGTACATACATTACATTACTTATCCTGTACTGATCCTGAGTTATATCCTGTATTATACTCCAGAGCTGTACTCACTATTCTGCTGGTGAGGTCACTGTGTACATACATTACATTACTTATCTTGTACTGATCCTGAGTTATATCCTGTATTATACTCCAGAGCTGTACTCACTATTCTGCTGGTGAGGTCACTGTGTACATACATTACATTACTTATCCTGTACTGATCCTGAGTTATATCCTGTATTATACTCCAGAGCTGTACTCACTATTCTGCTGGTGAGATCACTGTGTACATACATTACATTATTTCTCCTGTATTATACTCCAGAGCTGCACTCACTATTCTGCTGGTGAGTCATAAGAAGCCATTACATAAGCGCCACCTATGGTCTGTTCCTTAGTATTACACCCCATCTATAGACATATAGAACTTTCCGCCTCCGATCACATTTTCCGCTGTCAGGGAAGTTTCCAGCCCTCCGGCTGCGTTTCCTGTGCAGGGAGCTGGGAGTCTCCCAGGAATGAGAGGGGGGAGGAGGGGAGGCTGCAGCGGCCGCATCCCCAGTCACACACTGCGGCTTCTCCTCCAGTACCGGCCCCGCCCTGCCCCCCACTGCCCACTCACCATGTCCGCGCTAAATCCTCTGCCCGGTGCCTGGACTACTCAACCACCACCCGGTAAGAGGGGAGAGAAGCCAAACGTCACGTGACTTTGGAAAAACACCAATCTGAAAACAGAACCTGCGGCAGTAGGCGTTGCCAAGCCCCACTGTGACGAAAACCAAAGCGAGCCGCCATCTTTAGAGAGGGCAAGACTGCCCTTTTCTTAAATCTAATCCCGATTTCCCATCTATGGGCGTTATAGCTCGGCTGCACCATCTATAAAACCACCGCTCAGTGATCGGCACAGAGATTTGCGCCTCAGACGCTTCTAAACATATCATTCGAGGATCCAAAACAAACATGGCCGACGAGAGGTCCGTGACATTAGGTCATGTGGGGATTACGTCATCCGCGATGGACCAATCAAGGAGGTAGGAAGGATGACAGCTAGTGGCTACGGCGTGTCAGAGGGGACGAAATAGTGGCGAAGGCGTTGTGTCGCTTGTTATGCTGCGAATATCGCTTGTCTGCCCGGTGCTGCTATGCCAGCGATATTCCTGGCCACGTTATACGAGTATTCTCCGCTCTTCTACATCACTGTGGTGTCCATCTGCTTTCTAGTCACGTGCGGGATCGTGCTGGGATGGTGAGTGACCGATCATCGCTGTTCTTCTCGTTCCGCCATCTGATTCCTGTGTTAATTATTTCCCAGCAGTATAAATAGTACATGCGCAGTGCAGGGAGCTGTTGTCCATGGCAACCAATCAGATTCCAACTATCATTTTCCTTCACTTCAATGGAAAATTAAAACAGCGCTCTGATTGGTTGCTTTCTGCTTTTGATTTCCCATAGCTGGAATCTGATTGGTCACTTTCCACCTTTCATTTTCTATAGCTGGAATCTGATTGGTCACTTGCAGCTTTCAATTTTCAGAACTTAATAAAGCTAGAGTCGGAATCTGGTTACTATGGGCAACTGCACAACTATACCAGTAATAAAGAGGACCTCAATACTAGGGATTGCTGGTTTTATTTGGTTGAGGCGGGGTTCCCACTTTGTTTTTGTTACATTTTTGTTGGTTATTTTTTTATGGGGGAATAAACTGGAGCCACAGTGGTTGGGAAACACTGTTCTAGGGCCTAGTTCTCCAAACTGTGCACCTCCAGCTTTTGCATAACTACAACTCCCAGCATGCCCACTTATCTGTTAGTTTCTTGCAGTATCTCATTGTGTGTGTATATGTGTGTATATATATATATATATATATATATATCTATACACATATATATATACACACAGTGGTCCCTCAACATACAATGGTAATCCGTTCCAAATGGACCATCGTTTGTTGAAACCATTGTATGTTGAGGGATCCGTGCAATGTAAATTATAGGACAGTGGTCTACAACCTGCGGACCTCCAGATGTTGCAAAACTACAACTCCCAGCATGCCCGGACAGCCGTTGGCTGTCCGGGCATGCTGGGAGTTGTAGTTTTGCAACATCTGGAGGTCCGCAGGTTGTAGACCACTGGTATTGGAGGTTATACTCACATGTCCCCGCCGCTCCGGACCGTCGCCGCTGCCCGGGATGTCGCCGTCCATCGCTGTTGCCGCATCCCCGAGGTGTCCCCGACGCTCCGGCAAGGCCTTTGGTTCCCCGGCATCCGCGCTCTCTGTCGCCGCCATCACTTCGCTACTCACGCCGCTACGCACGCCGCTCCTATTGGATGACGGGATGGCGTGCGCAGCGACGTGATGACGATGATGGAGAGCGACGACAATGCAGGGGATCCCGAAGAGGACGCGCCGGAGCCCCGAGGACAGGTAAGTGATTGTCACTGGACCACACGGGGCACCGTACACAGATATCCGGTGGCAGCTGAAGCAGTCTGCGCTGGAGGATAGCCGTTTATGCGATGGCCCCGACCTACAAAAGCATCGTATGTTGATGCTGCCTTCCCTCTGAGAGTGATCGTATGCTGAAATGATCGTAAGTCGGGGGGGAGGGGGGGGTCACTGTATATATTTAGTGGATCTAGTGGAAGCAGTTAAGTAGCTCCAAAATAGCAGAAGAAATTCCTCATATGTTTTGCTGTGGTGAGGACTAAGGGGGAGATGTATCATGTATCAGAGGAAAATTTTCAGTTTCAGAGGCCTTTTCAAAAATGAAAGAAGCGATCTGATTGGTTGCTATGGGCAACTCAGCAACTTTTCCTCCGGACAGGTTTTGATAAATCTCCCCCTAAGTGTCCTCCCAACCAGTGTTCCTCTAGCTGTTGCAAAACTACAACTCCCAGCATACCCTAATGTCCTCTTTTTCATCTCCTGTTGCAGGCGTGGATTGGATGTTCCCGTTATACTAAGAAATTCAGAAGAGACCACGTCCAGCACCTTCATTTATAGGAAGCAGATGAAGGAAGTGAAGAACCCCTTTGGCTTGGAAGTAGTTAATCCAGACAGCGCCACAATAGAGAGTAAGTGATTAATCTACCTGCAGGCTTTAGGGCTCGTGTACCCTGCACTTGTGCTCCGTCCCGGGGTGAACAGACCCTTTGCCCAACAGACACCAACAGGTCCCAACGGATTCCAATGAATAGGTTCGCTGTCGCCGTGTCCCGGGGGTGTCCCCGTCGCTCCGGAACGTCTCTGCTGCCCGGTATCCTTGCTCTCTGTCGCCGCCATCACGTCGCTACGTATGCCGCTCCTATTGGATGACGGGACTGCGTGCGTGACGGCGAAGGAGAGCGCCGGCCATGCAGGGGATCCCGGCATGGAGCAGACACCGAGGAGGCAGGTAAGGTCCCTCCCGGTGTCCTGTAAGCTGTTCGGGAAGCTGCAATTTCACCGCGGTGGTCCCGAACAGCCCCACTGAGCAGCCGGGTTAGTGTCCCTTTCGCTTCAGACGCGGCGATCAGCTTTGATTGCCGCGTCTGAAGGGTTAATACAGGGCATCACCGCGATCAGTGATGTCCTGTATTAGCCGCGGCCATAGGACAGGGTTTTAATGTGTATTTGCCGTAGAAGAAAACGTGTGTCTTATACGGCGAAAAATACGGTACTCATACTGGACTTATGAAAAGGGTTTTATAAAGTAAGCAGCTCATAAACCAGTGTTTCCCAACCAGGGTGCCTCCAGCTGTAGCAAAACTACAATTCCCAGCATACGCTAATTAGCTGCAAAGTGTAAACGCAGATTTAAAGGGGTACTCCACTGCTCAGTGTTTGAAAAAAAACTGTTCCAAACGCTGGAGCCGGCGTCGGGAGCTCGTGATGTCACACCCCCTCCCATAGACTTGCATTGAGGGGGCGGGGCGTGATGACATGAGGGGGCGGGGCTATGAAGTTACGAGCTCCCGGCTCCAGCATTTGGAACAGTTTGTTCCAAATGCTGAGCAGCGGAGTAACCCTTTAAGCAGTGGGACAACGCCACATCTCCTTAGTCAGCCACTTTAAGTAAAAGGTATTTTTTTATGCGTCAGTCTAAGTGAAGCAAAATAGTGACCGAGATTTAACGATTGTTTGCAGATTTCCTATTTGTTAGAGACCATGGAGGACATGGGCAGCGGGGGATCTAATCTTGTTATATTTGCCATTTTTACACAGAGGGAGTTATACTGAGACCCCACTGTCTGGAGGACTGTATTCTGTCCTGTTACTGGGGGTGCAGCGTACAGAGGGTGCAGGAGGCTCTGCAGAATCATGTCTATTGCTTCCAGATACAGACGCCGGGACTACTGGAGGACGCCCTGTATAGTGAATACCTGCACAAGGAGCAGCGCCTGTATCCTTCATAACTACCGAAGAAAAGGCTACAAATTGGGTTACAATGAATCCTTGATTTCAGTTTAGCAGAATAGTGAGTGCAGCTCTGAAGTATAATACAGGATATAACTCAGGATCAGTACAGTATAAGTAATGTAATGTATGTACACAGTGATCTCACCAGCAGAATAGTGAGTACAGCTCTGGAGTATAATACAGGATATAACTCAGGATCAGTACAGGATAAGTAATGTAATGTATGTACACAGTGACCTCACCAGCAGAATAGTGAGTACAGCTCTGGAGTATAATACAGGATATAGCTCAGGATCAGTACAGGATCAGTAATGTAATGTATGTACACAGTGACCTCACCAGCAGAATAGTGAGTACAGCTCTGGAGTATAATACAGGATATAACTCAGGATCAGTACAGGATAAGTAATGTAATGTATGTACACAGTGACCTCACCAGCAGAATAGTGAGTACAGCTCTGGAGTATAATACAGGATATAACTCAGGATCATTACAGGATAAGTAATGTAATGTATGTACACAGTGACCTCACCAGCAGAATAGTGAGTACAGCTCTGGAGTATAATACAGTATATAACTCAGGATCAGTACAGGATAAGTAATGTAATGTATGTACACAGTGACCTCACCAGCAGAATAGTGAGTACAGCTCTGGAGTATAATACAGGATATAACTCAGGATCATTACAGGATAAGTAATGTAACGTATGTACAATCCCAATATGCCATCATTTCTGGTACTTGCAATGTTGTACATCTTCTTTTTTTTTTCATTCCTCCCTCTCCCCTACTCCCCTATGTGTCAGACTAGTTCTGGCTATTCTTAGAGACCGGGAAGTTTAAGATAAAATAAACCAGGGAAATGCATGAAACTGTGAACAAAAACCTTATATAATATATACTAAAGGACATTACCGGGTCAATATTTATATGGTGAAATTTTCATGATAAAACTCAACTTTTCTAGTGCAAATAATTTAAATGAAGATTTTTGCTACTCTACAATGTGGCCACTAAGTGGCGCTCTTATGCAGGAAACTGAGTAATGTATTCCTCAGACATTAGGCCATACATAGTACAGAAGTGCGATGCCGGGGGAAGATATATATATATATATATATATATATATATATATATATATAGTTGTGGGGAAGATATATATATATAGATATACACAGCGAAGTGTAACTAAATCTCATTGTATAATAAGAACATTACGGCTCTCTAGTAGTGTGGGTGCACAGGTAGGGCCCCAATCCGTGTATAGAATAAAATAACGTGGCGCTCCACTTGCAATAAAATATTTATGTTGCAATCCCAAATTAAAGGCAACGTTTCTGTCAATTCAGACCTTCATCAGACACCAGAATTAAATAATAATATAGTATACAATGTAAATGATAATATATACAGATATAATAAATCACAAATATGTATAGAAGAGCACAGCCAGGATATATATCAGCAGTAATGTATATGGGCAAAGTGATAAAATTACATGTGGAAGTCAAGAGAATAGAGATCCAGCAGAGTAGTCCTTAGAGCAGTTGTCTCCAACCTGCGGACCTCCAGATGTTGCAAAACTACAATTCCCAGCATGCCCGGACAGCCGTTGGCTGTCCGGGCATGCTGGGAGTTGTAGTTTTGCAACATCTGGAGGTCCGCAGTTTGGAGACCACTGCCTTAGAGCATAACTATGCAAAACAGAACATGGAGTATACTGAAAGTAAGTGTGTGTGTGTATATATATATATATATATATATATATATATATATATATATATACAAAAATAAAACAATATGGAAAGCAAAAAGAAATATTTGAAGAGTGAATGTTCTAAGCAATGTTGACTGAAGAATGGGTTAGGGATGCCATACGGATAAGCACCATGTCCTGAGGTATGCGGTGTGGCGACCAAAGTCTACTTTGGTCGTCACACCACATACCTCCGGACACTGTGCTTGAGATAGCAGCAGTATACAGACAGAACTGGAGAGAAGGTGTATAATTATTATATATCCATTCCTGATAGCAGCAGCAATATACAGATAGAGCTGGAGGGGAGGAGTATAACTACTATATATCCTGATCCCATAGAGATAGCAGCAGTAGTATACAGATAGAGCTGGAAGGGAGGTGTATAACTACTATATATCCTGATCCCATAGAGATAGCAGCAGTATACAGATAGAGCTGGAGGGGAGGTGTATAACTAATATATATTCTGATCCTACAGAGATAGCAGCAGCAGTATACAGATATAACTGGAGGGGAGGTGTATAACTGCTATATATTCTGATCCCATAGAGACAGAAGCAGTATACAGATAGAGCTGGAGGGGAGGTGTATGACTACTATATATCCTGATCACATAGAGATAGAAGCAGTATACAGATAGAGCTGGAGGGGAGGGGTCTGGTTGCTAACTGGAGTAATCTGATAGGTGGTGATGTCATCCTGTGGTTCACAGGAAGTCAGCTGACAGACCACTTCCTCTGATACATTAAACACTGATTTACTGTTGATCACATGACCCAGATCTAGAGGCCGGGGTCCTTATTGAACTCGATGCCTGAGTATCTATTGCCAGTGGAAAGATCCTGCTAAAAATATTATACAGGTCTGTAGTCAGGACTTGTACAGATGTCCATACACCTTAGATCAGTGTTTACCAATCAGAGTGCCTCCAGCTGTTGCACAAGGCGTTCTGGGCATGCTGGGAGATGTAGGTTCACAACAGCTGGAGGCACACTGGATGGGAAACACTGGCTTAGATAGTTCTCGGCTGAATGGTCATTTGGTTGACAGATATTTGACCCGATACACAGGCATACTCGATTAGGCTGCGTATGTGTTCTCAATGAGGAGAGGGGAGTAGGCCGCTGCCAGATACCTCTTTTGGTGGCTTATCTGCTCCAGAACTAAAGGATTTAGCATTTGAAATCCAACATTTCTGTCTTATGCCATGGTTCTCCGTCCCGGTCACTGACCCCATTACTATGTATTTCTGTGTTGCTTTCATTCTGTAGGTAATGCGCCCTCTGTCCCTCTGTTTCCCATTCTTCAATAGGATTTTACAGCATTACAGTAAAGCACAAGAGACACTAAACAAACCTCGTGATCAGCACCATCTCCCGCTGCTCGTGTGCTTGTGACATATGCAGCCTTAGTAGTTGGCGTTGACTGTGATGTCTGCGCAGAGCTGAGTTTCCCAACCAGCGTGCCTCCAGCTGGCGCAAAACTACAACTCCCAGCATGCCCGGAGTTGAGTCGTTCTTTCCAGTCTGACCACAGTGCTCTCTGCTGACATCTCTGTCTGTCTCAGGAACTGTCCAGAGTAGGAGCAAATGCCCATAGCAAACCTCTCCTGCTCTGGACAGTTCCTGAGACAGACAGAGGTGTCAGCAGAGAGCACTGTGGTCAGACAGAAAAGAACAACTCAACTTTAGCAGCTGATAAGTACTGGAAGGATTAAGATTTTTTAATAGAAGTAATTTACAAATCTGTTTAACTTTCTGGAGCCAGTTGATATGAAATTATTTTTTTTTTAACAGGAATAACCCTTTAAGAAACACTGCTCTAGGGGTTAGGACCCAGCCTCCTGCTGTTGCAAAACTGCAACTCCCAGCATGCCCGGACAGCCAACGGCTGTCCGGGCATGCTGGGAGTTGCAGTTTTGCAACAGCCGGAGGCACCATGGTTGGAAACTACGACCTTAAGGAATTGCAGGGTTGACACAAACCTACGAGAATACAAAACAATTATGTATCTAATCTATCTATCTTTTACACCTTGTTCACACTGGTGAATTGAAACAGTTTTGTGAATAATTTACAAATCTGTTTAATTTTCTGGAGCTAGTTGATATGGAAAAAAAAATAGTTTTTGACCGGAGTACCCCTTTAAGCAGTGTGCCTCCAGCTGTTCCAAAAACCAGCCTTTGTCTAAAAACTGTGGACTCTTCTTTTACAAAACTACAACTCCCAGCATGCTGGGATTTCTAGTTTTGCAACAGCTGGAGGCTGGGTCCACAAGAAGGGTCCACAGTTTCGAGAAATAGGCCCTAGAGCAGTGTTGTATAAGTAAGCAGTTTGCCTCCAGCTGTTACAACAACCATCCTATGTCTCGAAACTGTGAACCCTTCATTTGCAAAACTACAACTCCCAGCATGATGGCAGTTGTAGTTTTTCAAAAGCAGGAGGCTGGGTCCACAAGAAGGGTCCACAGTTTCGAGACATAGGCCCTAGAGCAGTGTTGTATAAGCAGTGTGCCTCCAGCTGTTACAACAACCATCCTATGTCTCGAAACTGTGGACCCTTCTTTTGCAAAACTACAGCTCCCAGCATGCTGGGAGTTGTAGTTTTGCAACTGCTGGAGGCTGAGTCAGCAAAAAGGGTCCACAGTTTTTAGACATAGGCCCTAGAGCAGCATTGTATAAGCAGTGTGCCTCCAGCTGTTACAACAACCATCCTATGTCTCGAAACTGTGGACCCTTCATTTGCAAAACTACAACTCCCAGCATGCTGGGAGTTTTAGTTTTGCAACAGCTAGGGGCACACGGGTTGGGAAACAGTGCATTAGATCTTGGGATAACCCATATGATGTACTAGGAAAAAAATTTGGGTGCACCCCAGGCCACCGGGAATACATCAGTCACTCGGCAATGTGACCACAGTTTTATTGTCTCGGCAATGTGGTGCGGTGAGTAAGAGACCCCCTTAGTCATCGTCTCGCGCTCATACGGTATACGCAGCATTTTCCTGAACACTCATCCAGCGTGCAGAAACAAAGCAAGGAGGGAATCTTCATCCATCTGCCCGAGGACAACAAGATAGAAGATTTTGGCCCGGTGCCCCGGACTTGTTATCCTCTGGTCGCCCTGCTGACTTTGTCTGATGTGGACGACCGCGAGTTATACCCTATTGTAAGTCTGCGCCAATGAAAAGCTATTTACATAGGCGCGTGATGGATGATTATTTATACATGTTCCCGGCTCTGACTCAAAGAGTTTTGTCTTGGATGAGGATCAGTAAATGTATTTTATTGTTTAATTATTTTATTTATTTATTTTTTGCTCTCAGATCACATATAATGGGAAGCCCCGGATCTTGTCTGGATAATTATTTGCACGGTGTATAGAAAGTCCCTGTCTTTCCTGTGATTCTGCACCTGTTGTCTGATCACAGCTGAAACGTTTACTTTACCTGCGCTGATACATTGTAACGACAAGCTGTCGGAGCGCAGGAGCCACTCTTGGGCTGCTGACCTGTTATGCTCAAGAGAAGGGGGAATGATGGGGTGAGAAAGCTGGTTCCCATTCACCGACAGCAAGCAGAGATCTTGAAATCGGGGGACAGTGAAAACAAGAGGTTTAGGTTCCAGAACTTTTAATTATAGAAGGATTATTTATATGTAACTGATAAAAGATGGTTCTGCAACCGGCGACTTATCTGATGTTGCAAAACTACAACTCCCAGCATGCCCGGACAGCCAACTGCTTGCCGTGCGGCCTCTAAGGCTGTGGTCTTTAAAGGGGTTACAGTTAGAGAGTCACAGGTTGCAGACCACAACCTTATAGGCTACACAGCAAGCAGTTGGCTGTTGGGGCATGCTGGGAGTTGTAGTTTTGAAAAAGCTAAAGTTTCAGTTTAAAGGGGTACTCCCGTGGAAAACTTTTTTTTAAATTTATTTTATTTTTTTTTAAATCAACTGTTGCCAGAAAGTTAAACAGATTTGTAAATTACTTCTATTAAAAAAATCGTAATCCTTCCAGTACTTTTTAGGGGCTGTATACTATAGAGGAAATGCTTTTTTCTTTTTGAATTTCTCTTCTGTTGCAAGCACAGTGCTCTCTTCTGACCTCTGCTGTCCATTTTAGGAACTGTCCAGAGCAGGAGAAAATTCCCATAGCAAACATATGCTTCTCTGGACAGTTCCTAAAATGGACAGCAGAGGTCAGCAGAGAGCACTGTGGTCATGACAGAAGACAAATCCAAAAAGAAAAGCATTTCCTCTGTAGTATACAGTCCCTAAAAAGTACTGGAAGGATTAAGATTTTTTAATAGAAGTGATTTACAAATCTGTTTCACTTTCTGACACCAGTTCATAAAAAAAAAAAAAAAAAAAGTTTTCCACGGGAGTACCCCTTTAAACTGTGAAACTTTAGCTTTTGCAAAACTACAACTCCCAGCATGCCCCAACAGCCAACTGCTTGCCGTGTAGCCTATAAGGTTGTGGTCTGCAACCTGTGACTCTCTAACTGTTGCAGAACTACAACTCCCAGCGTGCCCGGACAGCCGTCACAGGTTGCAGACCACAACCTTATAGCTTTGCCGGAGGTAAAAGTTTGTGAAATGGCGCTGGGAACATTTTGCCGCAGTCATGTGATTTCAGCAGGAGGGGGACGACCCTCGTGTCACCTCCCAAGTTACCAAACTCGTGTTCCTGAAATCTGAGCTGCAGGAGACACATGTGGAATTTGGCGTTTCTGCTGACACAGACCTTTCTGTAGGTAGAGCCGCGCGTCCATAAAACCCCACGCGGAGGTGATTTCCTGCGTCCCTCGCTCCTCTGACAGGATATTCCGTGTTTTCCAGTGAATTTTTATTTGATCCTTTACCTTCCATGATCATTGGCAGCGACGATGTTATTACACAGATCAGGGGGGCCGCATATAGGGGGCCACATGATATTCCTGTTCTGCATAGGGTTAAATTTGTTTCCTTCTGCAACTTTCTGATGTGTTTCAGTGTCTCTGCTTGTTGTCAGGGAATGGAAACATTCTACATTACTTTGTCTCAACCAGGTGCAGTTGTTACGAAATCTTTTCAGTGACATGTATGTAGAGGTTTCCATTGAATGCTACATGTTTCCATTTACTGACAGCTGGCAGAGATCTTGGAAAAGGTGTGGTGACCCCTGGCTACCATGACAACCCATCAACACCCCTTGATCATGTCACAGCCATGACAACCAGTCAGCACTCCCTGATCATGTCACAGCCATGACAACCCGTCAGCACCCCCTGATCATGTCACAGCCATGACAACCCATCAGCACCCCTTGATCATGTCACAGCTGTCACGATGCCGGCTGGCAGGTAGTGGATCCTCTGTGCCAGAGAGGGATTGGCGTGGACCGTGCTAGTGGACCGGTTCTAAGCCACTACTGGTTTTCACCAGAGCCCGCCGCAAAGCGGGATGGTCTTGCTGCGGCGGTAGTGACCAGGTCGTATCCACTAGCAACGGCTCACCTCTCTGGCTGCTGAAGATACTGAAGATAGGCGAGGTACAAGGGGGTAGGCAGTAGCAAGGTCGGACGTAGCAGAAGGTCGGGGGCAGGCGGCAAGGTTCGTAGTCAGGGGAGATAGCAAAGGTACTGGTACACAGGCTATTGAACACACAAGGAACGCTTTCACTGGCACTAAGGCAACAAGATCCGGCAAGGGAGTGCAAGGGAGGAGACTAGATATAGCCAGGGAACAGGTGGGAACCAATTAAGCTAATTGGGCCAGGCACCAATCATTGGTGCACTGGCCCTTTAAGTCTCAGGGAGCTGGCGCGCGCGCGCCCTAGAGAGCGGAGCCGCGCGCGCCAGCACATGACCGCAGGAGACGGGAACGGGTAAGTGACCTGGGATGCGATTCGCGAGCGGGCGCGTCCCGCTGTGCGAATCGCATCCCCAACGGCCATGGCAGAGCAGCGCTCCCGGTCAGCGCTGACCGGGGAGCTGCAGGGAGAAGGACGCCGTGAGCGCTCCGGGGAGGAGCGGGGACCCGGAGCGCTAGGCGTAACAGTACCCCCCCCCTTAGGTCTCCCCTTCTCTTTATCGGGTAACTGCCTCCCCTGGGATGAGGACACCGGGAAAGGATGGAGGGATTCCTCAACGGCAGGCAGAACCGCAGGAGTAGGAATGGGGAGAGAGGGCAGAGGGCGAGACCTGGCACGGGGCAGTGTGACACCAGGACGAGGGCCATGAGGGGACACAGAAGCTTGCCTGATGGAACTGGGAGGGGGGGAGGGGCATTTCCTGTGGCAGGCAGAGTCCTTAAAGACCTTAGGGGGACCGAATACAGGAGGAACCACAGAGTTACGGCAAGGGTTACTGGGAACCGGTTTTAGACAGTTCTTGGCACAAGAGGACCCCCAACTCTTGATCTCCCCAGTGGACCAATCCAGGATTGGGGAATGAAGTTGAAGCCAGGGAAGTCCAAGGAGAATTTCCGAGGTGCAATTGGGGAGGACCAAAAGTTCAATCCTCTCGTGATGAGATCCGATGCTCATAAGAAGGGGCTCCGTGCGGAAACGTATGGTACAGTCCAACCTGGCTCCGTTGACCGCGGAAATGTGGAGTGGCTTGACAAGACGGGTCACCGGAATACGGAATTTATTCACAAAGGACTCCCGAATAAAATTCCCAGAAGCTCCAGAGTCCAGGCAGGCCACGGCTGAGAGGGGAGAGCTGGCTGAAGTGGAAATCCGAACAGGTACCGTGAGACGTGGAGAAGCCGACTTGGCATCAAGAGACGCCACACCCACGAGAGCTGAGTGCGAGCGTGCGTTTCCCAGACGTGGAGGACGGATGGGGCAATCCACCAAAAAATGTTCAGTACTGGCACAGTACAGACAGAGATTCTCTTCCTTACGGCGATTCCTCTCTTCCAGGGTCAGGCGAGACCGATCCACTTGCATGGCCTCCTCGGCGGGAGGCCTAGGCGCAGATTGCAGTGGAGACTGTGGGAGAGGTGGCCAGAGATCTAAGTCTTTTTCCTGGCGGAGCTCTTGATGCCTCTCAGAAAAACGCATGTCAATGCGAGTGGCTAGATGAATGAGTTCATGCAGATTAGCAGGAGTCTCTCGTGCGGCCAGAACATCTTTAATGTTGCTGGATAGGCCTTTTTTGAAGGTCGCGCAGAGGGCCTCATTATTCCAGGACAATTCTGAAGCAAGAGTACGGAATTGTACGGCATACTCGCCAACGGAAGAATTACCCTGGACCAGGTTCAACAGGGCAGTCTCAGCAGAAGAGGCTCGGGCAGGTTCCTCAAAGACACTTCGGATTTCCGAGAAGAAGGAGTGTACAGAGGCAGTGACGGGGTCATTGCGGTCCCAGAGCGGTGTGGCCCATGACAGGGCTTTTCCGGACAGAAGGCTGACTACGAAAGCCACCTTAGACCTTTCAGTGGGAAACAGGTCCGACATCATCTCCAGATGCAGGGAACATTGGGAAAGAAAGCCACGGCAAAACTTAGAGTCCCCATTAAATTTGTCCGGCAAAGACAGGCGGAGGCTAGGAGTGGCCACTCGCTGCGGAAGGGGTGCAGGAGCTGGCGGAGGAGATGGTTGTTGCTGCTGTAGCTGAGACTGAACTTGCTGTAGCTGCGACTGTTGCTGCTGTTGCTGTGACTGGAGCTGCTGTAGCTGCGACTGGAGTTGCTGTGTCATGGAGGTCAAGTACGACAGCTGGTGCTCTTGTCGGGCGACCAATGTAGGGAGGTCGGCGGCAGCTGGCAGAGGAACTTCAGCGGGATCCATGGCCGGATCTACTGTCACGATGCCGGCTGGCAGGTAGTGGATCCTCTGTGCCAGAGAGGGATTGGCGTGGACCGTGCTAGTGGACCGGTTCTAAGCCACTACTGGTTTTCACCAGAGCCCGCCGCAAAGCGGGATGGTCTTGCTGCGGCGGTAGTGACCAGGTCGTATCCACTAGCAACGGCTCACCTCTCTGGCTGCTGAAGATACTGAAGATAGGCGAGGTACAAGGGGGTAGGCAGTAGCAAGGTCGGACGTAGCAGAAGGTCGGGGGCAGGCGGCAAGGTTCGTAGTCAGGGGAGATAGCAAAGGTACTGGTACACAGGCTATTGAACACACAAGGAACGCTTTCACTGGCACTAAGGCAACAAGATCCGGCAAGGGAGTGCAAGGGAGGAGACTAGATATAGCCAGGGAACAGGTGGGAACCAATTAAGCTAATTGGGCCAGGCACCAATCATTGGTGCACTGGCCCTTTAAGTCTCAGGGAGCTGGCGCGCGCGCGCCCTAGAGAGCGGAGCCGCGCGCGCCAGCACATGACCGCAGGAGACGGGAACGGGTAAGTGACCTGGGATGCGATTCGCGAGCGGGCGCGTCCCGCTGTGCGAATCGCATCCCCAACGGCCATGGCAGAGCAGCGCTCCCGGTCAGCGCTGACCGGGGAGCTGCAGGGAGAAGGACGCCGTGAGCGCTCCGGGGAGGAGCGGGGACCCGGAGCGCTAGGCGTAACAACAGCCATGACCTTCCATCAACACCCCCTGATCATGTCACAGCCATGACAACCCATCAGCACCCCCTGATCATGTCACAGCCATGACAACCCATCAGCACCCCCTGATCATGTCACAGCCATGACAACCCATCAGCACCCCCTGATCATGTCACAGCCATGACAACCCGTCAGCACCCCCTGATCATGTCACAGCCATGACAACCCGTCAGCACCCCCTGATCATGTCACAGCCATGACCTTCCATCAACACCCCCTGATCATGTCACAGCCATGACAACCCATCAACACCCCCTGATCATGTCACAGCCATGACAACCCATCAGCACCCCCTGATCATGTCACAGCCATGACAACCCATCAGCACCCCCTGATCATGTCACAGCCATGACAACCCATCAACAACCTCAATCATGTCACAGCCATGACAACCAGTCAGCACCCCCTGATTGCTTTTGTTGGGTGATGCTGGGGCAATATAATATATGGAGTCCTCTTCGTCTCTTCAGCTGCTTAGATGCTTTGGCGAATAGTGACCATGGTATCTAAGGGGATAAATGACTGGAATCCTGGCCATTGCATAATGATGTCAGCCAATCATACATGTATTCTGAATAGATGGAGGGCAGAAATCTGCTGTACACTCCTCTGGTGATGGTTCTTTCTCCCCAAAGATGGGAGCAGATGAAATCCTGCCTGCCCGATACCTCTGTCTCTGTCAGGAAGGAGTGAGTAGGCCGCCATGTACATTAGAGGGTTTATCCGAAATCGGCGAATTAGACAAACTGTAATGTGCATGGCAGCTTAAAGGGGTACTCTTCTCCTAGACATCTTATTCCCTATCCAAAGGATGAGGACCCCCATGATCTCCCTGCTGCACCCAAGGTTCGTTTAGAGCGTCGAGTGCAGCACCAGAGTCTCATGATGTCATGGCCGCACCCCACTCATGATGTCATGACCACACCCCCTCCAATATACTTGCATTGAGGGGGCGTAGCCAAGACATCATGAGCGGGCGTGACCATGACGTCACAAGCCTCCACCCCGCATCGCCAGTCATCCAGCATGGAGCAAAGTTCTCTCCGTTCACCGGACCCCCGCGATCAGACATCTATACTTTGAATAGGGGATAAGATGTCTAGGGGCGGAGTACCCCTTTAGGGTTGTTGTACGTATCTTGTGAACCTGATTGAGTCTTCTCCTTCCAGGTGTCCATGCTCACCATCATTCACATTCCAGATAGAAGTTTCCGGATGCCCTGCAGGATCATGTACCAGTATCTTCTGACTGCACAAGGTCAATTCTATGACCTGAAGGTAAAGAGTTTTCTGTGACCAATGAAAGGTCAGATGAGCTGCAATACCACACAACGCCTATAGACATGAGTGGCGCTGTTTCTGGGAGATGTTTATGCTGACCCTTGTGGTGTTTCATCTTAAAGTTCCTTTAACCCCTTGAGGATGCAGCCAACTTTCATTTTGGCATTTTCGTTTCTGCCTTTTCCCCTTTTAGGAGCCATGACTCTTTGTACCAATTGTTCTTTGTAATAACTTTTTTTTTTTTCATGAATTGTACCGCACAACTAAAAAAACTATTGTTTGCGGGAAAATTTGCAACTTGGGAGGGGGGGGTCATTTTTACGCAGTGCACTTTACAGTAGAACGGGCATGTTCACTTTATTCTGTTTGATCCCTGTCGACCGGCCCGCTCTTCACAGTCACTAGAGGTAGAGAACCCCCTCTAGTGACTGACTGCGGAGTCATGGCAGGGAATAGGTATATTAGGACATAGCACAGTAAGGAGTATGGGGCTACATTACAGGGGTCAGTTTTGGTGACGGGTGCACTTTAAGGGGTTAAAAGGGTACTCCGATGCCCCAGCGTTTGGAACATTTTGTTCCGAACGCTGGGTGTGGACGGCAGGGGTCATGACGTTAAGGCCACGCTCCTCGTGACGTGATGCCAAGCCCCCTAAATACATATCTGTGGGAGGCCAGCCGTCACGCCCCCTCCCATAGACTTGCATTGAGGGGGCGTCATGTCACGAGGGGGCGTGGCTGTGACATCACGACCCCCTTGATCAGACATCTTATCCCCTATCCTTTTGGATAGGGGATAAGATGTGTAGGGTTGGAGTACTCCGGCGAAAATGAACCACAGGATCCACAGGCAATAAGTAGTTGATTGCGGGGGGGTTGGGGGGTCCGACCCCTGTGACCCCCGTGATCTCCAGGACGTGACCCCGGCGCTCTCAGTGAGGAGAACATGTTGTCTACCGGTAGACAGCACGCCCTCAATTCATTTCTATGGGAGTCTTTTTGGCACTCCCATAGAAATGAATAGAGCACGTGCCGGCTGCAGCACACACTCCTAATTGAGTGCCGGGTCCCATCCCGGTGATCATGGGGGTCCCAGCGGTCGGACCCCCGCGATCGGCTACTTATCCCCTATCCTGTGGAAAGGGAAAAAGTTCATTTTCGCCTTTAAAAAGTACCTGTCATCAAATAAACTGTTCTAAACTAACTCAGGCTATGTTCCCTTACTACTCCTAACAACCCCCTCCCCCCCCCTTCCACCCTCACATGGTTGCAGAGCTGTGATGAATAGAAGACCTCAGGCTCTGTGCATGTTTCAGTCTGTGTGGCCATCAGTGAGGCTTTCCTTCAGCTGTGAGTCTGTGTGGCTTTCTGTGAGAATCTGTGGAGCTTTCACTTTCTGTGCAGCTGTCAATCAAGCTCAGTGCAGAGAAGCACTTCCTGAGTTTGGACTCCTGCCAGGCCGGGAAGAGTCCAAACTCACTGTATCGGCACAGCTGCGGACTCGTTGGCCCCGCCTCCAGACTTAATTGTGGCAGGGAACAAAACAGAGCCACCTAGTGGACGTTTTTTATATTACATTTTAACATATTTATGTTGATACTTAGCAAGTGAATGGGAAAGTTTCTGCTAATTTCACAAGGAACACTGTATTAAAAATGTTATTTGGTGACTGGTACTCTTTAAGATCAGGATTACGTTTGGTAAATAGTCCTTTATTACCGTTTATTCCTAATTTCATAATTTTTTTTTTTTTTTAGCAACTTTATATGTCTGTGAGCAATAACGTAGCAGAGTCGGCAGAGGATGTGACGGAGGATTCCAGGGATAAGGAGCTGCTGGAGAGGTTGGGGATATCGGAGGAGGAGATGCAGGAGAACAGCAGCAAGGACTGCGTTGTGTGTCAGAACGACTCGGTGAACTGGGTGCTGTTACCGTGCCGGCACGTCTGCCTGTGCGACGGATGCCTGATGCGCTTTCAGCATTGTCCGATGTGCCGGCAGTTCGTTCAAGAAACCTTCCCTTTACGGAACAGGACGCCGCCTATAGAGTGATAAACTGCGACTAGGAAACCGCTGCGACAAGCGCAACTACAGCATGTGCCGAAACCGTCACCGCGCTCGCTGCTCATGTGACCGCTCCCCCCATAGGGCACCATTCATCCCATACATTTACAGAGTTCTGTCTGGCATCATATATTCTCCTAAAAATATCTGCGCAGCGTTTTCCGAACACAACGCTCCAAATCTGCTGCAGGATAAATGCCCGTTAGCTTTATTAGTAAAAAAAAAAAAAAAAAAATGTTGTAAATCCGCTCCGGTTCGGTTGCAGATTTGGTGCCGAAATGCTGCAGGTGTTGTGTGTATTTTACCTTCCCCATTGATTCCATTGGGCCAGTGGTTTAAAGGTGTTGCAAAACTACAACTCCCAGCATGCCCGGACAGCCGTTGGCTGTCCGGGCATGCTGGGAGTTGTAGTTTTGCAACATCTGGAGATCCACAGTTTAGTGACCACTCCATTAGGCTAGGTTTGGTTGCAGATTTGGTGCCGAAATGCTGCGGGTGTTGTGTATAGTTTACCTTCCCCATTGATTCCATTGGGCCAGTGGTTTAAAGACGTTGCAAAACTACAACTCCCAGCATGCCCGGACCGCCTTTGGCTGTCTGGGCATGCTGAGAGTTGTAGTTTTGCAGCATCTGGAGATCCACAGTTTAGTGACCACTCTTATATTCATGCAACTTATTTTTGGCATTCTTTTCTTATTTATTTATTTTTTACCATAAAAAAAAAAAACACTGAAATGCAGCTTTTGTGGCTTTTTTATTTTTTCCAAAAATAGTGAGTTTTAGTCATGACATTTTTTATATTTCTTTTTTGGAATTTGTTTTTACCCCTGCATGTTTCTCATTCCAAGTCATGTGATTGATTCATCATGTGACTCAGGGATTTCTATTAAACCCACATTGCGTTTTATTGTTTTATTTTCTATGCCAGAAAACGCCATGATTCCCTGATAAAAAATGTAAAAAAATCCCAATCCCAAAAAGTCCCAATCCCAAAAAGTCAATAGAGAAGGAAAAACGCCATGTGGGTTCGGGATCACATATTTCTCTACTGACTGCCAGCTACACCTGACATTTTGCCTTACAACAAATTTTGAGTTTTTTTTTATCTATTTATTTTTTGTTTGTTTTTCTTCGGGTAATTTTGCAAAAAAAATGAGATTTCAAAAGCCACTTCCATGTTGCTGATGATGGAATCGCCTTCGATTTGTAATGCAAATTTATTATTATTTATTTTTATAGTGCCCTATTGAATAAAATTGTGCATGTTTTTTTTTTTTGGTGCTCCAGAATGCTCTCTAAAACACACTGGCCCAAATTTATTAAAACTATCTAATTCTTACACAGTGCAGACGGACAGACTACAAATGCGCCAGAATTATCCCAACGTAACAGGTTAACCAATAAATCTGGTGCCTCTGAAGACTGTCTGGTCGGCTTAAACGTGCACCAGAGTTTGCACCAGAACAAAAGTCATGCCTCGTTTGCCGAAACCACTCCAACAAACCTGTCGGAAAAGTGTCAAAAAAGTGTGCTTCACTTCAGAGGCCTCGGCCAGAATTAGTCTCCTTCCCTCTCTGGCAGCTGACAGAATTACCTCTATTAAAACAGTCTTCTCAGCTAAACTGACATGTTACTGCATGTACAGGCTTTAGACAGAATCAGTCTCTTTCCCCCTCTGGCAGCAGACAATATTGTCGCTTGTTAGACCTATAAAACAAGTCTTTTCAGCTAAACTGCCATTTTACTGCAGAATCAGTCTTCTTCCCCCTCTATAGTTCCCCATTTTAGCCCTTCTATAGAAGAAGTCTTCACAGCTAAACTGACATCTTGCTGCAGATGCTACGGGCATAATCAGTGTCCTTTCCTCTCTGGCAGCAGACATTATAGTCCCTTGTTGTTCCCTCTATAGAAGAAGTCTTCTCAGCTACACTGCCTTGTTACTGCAGAGGCCCTGAACAGAATTAGTCTCCTTCCCCCTCTGGCAGCTGGCAATATAGTCTTTTTGGCTGTCCTTGCAAACTGGGAGTTGTAGTTTTGCAACAGCTGGAAAGCCACAGCTTGGAGACCACTGTTTTAGAGAATAATTAGGCCTGTGCAGGTTTTTAGCTTATACCAATAATATTTCCATCCTATGACAGCAAGCAGAGATCTTAAAAAAGATGAAGATTCGATAAACAAAGCTTATTAAAGTGTAGGTGAATTATTTTTTTTTTTTTTACATAAAACGAAAAAACTTTAATAATTGTAACTATGCAGGTAATAACTGTAGGCACAGCTCCACCTAGTGGTAAACTTAGATTGAAAAACTAGCATTTTTTTTAAACAGAATTATAAAAACCAAAAAAGCTCCAGCAGTTCACTGGTGGAGGTGACGCTGGAGAAGACTCCCTGCCCGCTGGGTGGTTACGGGTCACTATATAAGATGTGTGCACGTAGCCGCCCGCGTCGTGTGCGCCCCGCTGCTGAGCCTTGATGTTTCAGATGATTGATCGTCACTTATTGAAGGTAATTAAATCGACTATTCAGCAGATGATCGGACAGCGAGCTTTGTTCCTGCCGTCCGGGATTTTCCGCTCAGCTGTCTGGGGAGATATTGAGTTGCTTTATGTGACCGGCGAAACTATTTAAAACTGAAATTATCCAAAATGAATCCCGTAATTTGTTTTTCTCTTAGGACACAGAGTTGTATTGTGCTCGATTATTCACCTCACCAGGGTAAGGGGCATTCCGCAGGCACCACAGGGGTCACCCGGCCTCCATAATACGTTACGGTGAATCCTAAGAGTTGAGTCATGTTACATAAAATAACCTTAGGGGGGTACTCCGGAGGAAAAAAACATGTTTTCAAATCAACTGGTGCAGAAAGTGAAACAGATTTGTAAATTACTTCTATATAAAAATATTAATCCTTCTAGTACTTATCCGCTTCGCTTTGCTCCACAGGAAGTTCTTTTCTTTTTTAATTCCCTTACTGTCCGACCACAGTGCTCTCTGCTGACACCTCTGTTCATTTTAGGAACTGTCCAGAGTAGGAGCAAATCCCCATAGCAAACCTCTCCTGCTTTGGACAGTTCCTAAAATGGACAGAGGTGTCAGCAGAGAGCACTGTGGTCAGACAGAAAAGGGAATACAAAAAGAAAAGCACTTCCTGTGGAGCAAATAGAAGCTGATAAGTACTAGAAGGATTAAGATTTTTAAGTAGAAGTCATTTACAAATCTGTTTAACTTTCTGGCACCAGTTGATTTAAAAAATAATAATAATAATAATAATAATGAGTTTTCCAGGGGAGTACCCCTTTAATTAAAGGCACAGAAAAAAAAAAAAAGACTTTAAAGGTCGTACTTCATGGGGTGCAACGGCAGTGTGAAACGGGCCTTAGATCAGTTTTTTTATTTATTTATGTGAATTTCTGATCCTCACAAAACTGATCACTGGATTTTATGGTGGGCATCGGTGTCTAATCTCCATATAGGAGCAGCCGGCTGTAATACAGGGGCCATTCACTGTCTTATGTCTTGTGGTGTATTAGGACAAGGCGGAGGCTTAAATATTAGCTGACCTGAGTTACTTTGGGGTATGACATGACTTCCTAATGCCTTTGTGAACCGCAGCGATGAATGGGGGTCTTTATCCTGCGGACGGTTCCGTACTATGTCAGCATTTGGTTCGCACTTGTGCCACCTCCGGAGAAATTTAACAGCTGCGCATTTGCAATCTGGCTGCAGATGATTTGCATTGATGTCAACTTTACATATGAGCGACTGATACATCTAGAACATTTCATGTGTATCTGATTTTGTTCCTAGAGCTTTAGTTCGCAAAAAAAAAAAATTTAAAAATTCCAAAATTGCAGAGAGATGGGTGAAAAATACAGTAAAAAAATGTGTGAACACAGCCTAAAGACTTTAAAGGGGTTATCCAGGAAAAAACTTTATATATCTATATATATATAGATATATAAAATCAACTGGCTCCAAAAATTTTAATAGATTTGTAAATTAATTATATTAAAAAAATCTTAATCCTTTCAGTACTTATGAGCTGTTGAAGTTGTGTTGTTCTTTTCTGTCTAAGTGCTCTCTGACGACACCTGTCTCGGGAACTGTCCAGAGTCGAAGCAAATCCCCATAGCAAGCCTCTTCTACTCTGGGCAGTTCCCGAGACAAGCAGAGATGTCAGCAGAGAGCACTGTTGCCAGACAGAAAAGAACAACTCAACTTAAGGAGCTGATAATTATTGGAAGGATTAAGATTTTTTTAATAGAAGTGATTTACAAATGTGTTTCACTTTCTGGAGCCAGTTGATTTTATATATATATATATATATATATATATATATATATATATAGTTTTATTTCCTGGGTAACCCCTTTAAATCTTTATAAAATGCCTCATTTGTGATTATAGCTCAAATCACTTTTGCAATACTTAAAAAAAATGCACGTTGGATAAGAAAATGCATTAAAATTGCACGTAATGTGAACTGGCCCCAACCCACGTATGAGTCTTATAAGTTCCCCTGGGTAATATGCACCAGGTGCAGTGATGAGATTCAACACCCCCTCTCTGCAAAGCCAGAGGATTCATAGGCAATGTAGGCAGCATTAGAAAATCATTTCAGTGATGGAATTGCAATCAGTATGGCTGAAAACCCAATGCCTGCCACATCAACAAAACAGGTAAGCATAAGGCATATACAAGAACCTCCACATTATTCTCTAATATTAGCCTATGCTGCACTATATAAGCATAAAAATAAAAATAGGGTTTATGCAAATCCCTTAATCCACAAGATTCCCTTAGCAGGGAGGGGGTCTGACTAAAGGACCGCAGGGCCATTGAGACTGGCAATGGCTAATTCAGATTTAGGACGTGTGTAACGGGGACACGAATGCAGTGTCTCCTGACCAGTGTGACGTTCTGATGATTATTATTGGAGCAAAACAAAGTGCAAATGAATGGCTGGATTAAGTAAACAATATAAAAATGTGACTCGGGGGATCCCGGGACGGAGCGGGCGGAGCGGACACTTGGCCACTTCCTCGCTGATCACAACCTATGACGTCAGTGGAACAGGCTCCTGGAAGCGGCCCGCATTCCGAATACTAATTCCACTGGTGTGCGCCTCTATCAGACCTTTCCACAAGCCATATATTGCAGAAAAAGGATATTCCTGAGGATGCAACTGATTTAGACCAGTGTTTCCCAACCAGGGTGCCTCCAGCTGTTGCAAAACTACAACTCCCAGCATGCCCGGACAGCCAAAGGCCGAGCATACACTTTAATCTGAGCATACACTATAATCCGCACCATACTGCAAAAGTCAGCAATCTAAAAGCAGTGTTTGCCAACCAGGGTGCCCCCAGCTGTTGCATAACTACAACTCTCAGCATGCCCGGACAGCCAACGGCTGTCCGGGCATGCTGGGAGTTGTAGTTATGCAACAGCTGAAGGAACCCTGGTTGGAAAACACTGATTAAGACCTATAAAAGGAGTGAAGTCAGTTTGGAGAATGCCAGATTATTATAGAATAGGCCAGTGGTCTCCAAACTATTACCATCCAGCAGATGCAAAACTACAACTCCCAGCATGCCTGGACAGCCAAAGGCCAAACATATACTTTAATCCGAGCATACACTATAATCCGCACCATACTGCAAAAGTCAGCAATCTAAAAGCAGTGTTTGCCAACCAGGGTGCCTCCAGCTGTTACATAACTACAACTCTCAGCATGCTGGCTGTCCAAGCATGCTGGGAGTTGTAGTTTTGCAACAGCTGGAGGCAAACACCAATTAAGACCTATAAAAGGAGTGAAGTCAGTTTGGAGAATGCCAGCTTATATTAGTATAGTCCAGTGGTATCTAAACTATGGACATCCAGCTGATGCAAAAACTACAACTCCCAGCATGCTTGGACAGCCAAAGGCCAAGCATACACTTTAATCCGAGCATACACTATAATCCGCACCATACTGCAAAAAGTCTAAAAGCAGTGTTTGCCATCCAGGGTGCCTTCAGCTGTTACATAACTACAACTCTCAGCATGCCCGGACAGCCGTTGGGAGTTGTAGTTTTGCAGTAACTGGAGGCAACCGGGTTGGGAAACACTGATCTAATGTATATTGACAATAAGTAACAGTGAGCCAATCACTTATGGATGTGAACCTCGCTGCAATCTTTTTCATGCCACATATTTAATGATCGGATTAAAAGTATCCATAGTGTATGTCGAGCCATAGGATTCAATTGAACACTGCCCCTGGTGGTCATATTGTGGATTCGAGTAGAATAATTATCTTACCTAAGTTCTCTCCTGCTGGTTAAAAACTACAACTCCCATCATGCTCTTGACAACCTTCAGCAAACTGTGGTTCTTTAGTTGTTGCAGAACTACAACTCCCATCAAGCTCTGGCAGTGTCCAGCAAAGTGTGGCTCTAGCACCAACCAGGTTCCGTACTACAACTCCCATCATGGACAAGCATCTGAAAGCAACCTGTGACTCTCCAGCTGTTACAAGACTACAACTCCTATCCTTCTGTGACAGCCATAGGCAACCTGCGAGTTGCTGCAAAACCGCTGCTAAACCACAACTCCCATCATGCCTTAAAGGAGATATCCAGTGGTGAAAAACGTATCCCCTATCCTAAGGATAGGGGATAAGTTTCAGATTGCGGGGGGTCCGACCGCTGGGGCCCCCCGTGATCTCCTTTACGGGGGCCCAGACAGCCCGTGGGAAGGGGGGGTGTCAAACAACCAGCTGCTGTACAACTACAACTCCCAGCATGCCCTCACCGCCAAAGATCTTGGGATTCCTACTTTTATGTGTAAACTGACCATTTTGGATCGCTATGATGAAGAAAGTAGAATGCGTTGTATGGTCGCACACATATCATGTAGCTTCAGACATAAGGAGTGTTTCCCAACCAGGGTGCCTCCAGCTGTTGCAAAACTACAACTCCCAGCATGCCCGGACAGCCGTTGGCTGTCCGGGCATGCTGGGAGTTGTAGTTTTGCAACAGCAGGAGGCACCCTGGTTTGGAAACACCAGCTTGGTGACGCAGTGACAGTACGATCGCAGCAGGTGTCAGGAGTGACACCCGGGGTGATCTGTCTATTAGCACAGGTACTACTATTCCCATCATGGAACAGTCTGTTCCATGCTGGGAGTAGTAGTACTACCTAAAAAATGCAAAAAAATAGAGAAAAAAAGTGAAACACACTTTATTAAACACATTATTAAAATACATTACTAATAAAAATTCGGCAAGAATTTATTCGGATCGTATCGATTTTCTTTTTTTTTTTTACATTCGCTCATCTCTAGCAGTGATGTACGGCTCTGCAGTTTTTCGCTGTGGCCACTAGAGGGGGGTATGACAGATGAACTTGAACTACACAGTGGGCTCAGCATCATCCAGAGATGTCTCATAAGCGATCAATGTATTCATTCATTACTATGCAGATTAGGAGAGGACGACCATTGCAGAGTAATGTGTATCTGTCACCTCTACCCCTGCCGGTGGCGTCCGCACAAAGGCTCTTATTCTTCCTAACATACAAGGGAAGGATCTAGAATATTATATGGCATCTGCCAGAGAGAAAGCTGCTCCTTTATACTCCGCAGATACAGTGGGAGGCATTAGGATAGTCTTTTTCTGAGCAACAATATACTCTATAAATTAGTTTACTAATACACAGTAAAGTATCGCATTGTATGGCGGTTAATTCGGAATGGTGTATTTTTAATTTATTTATCTGTAATATTATTATTATTATATTTTTATATTATTTATTAATTTATCTGTAATATTTTTTTTTTATATTTACTTATTTATTTATTTTTCATATTATTTAATGGTGATATATTTTCCCTTTATTTATTATATATTTATTTATCTGTAATATTATTATTCTTATATTTTTATATTATTTATTAATTTATCTGTAATTTTTTTTTATATTTACTTATTTATTTATTTTTCATATTATTTAATGGTGATATATTTTCCCTTTATTTATTATATATTTATTTATCTGTAATATTATAATTTTTTATATTATTTATTTATTTATTTATCTGTAATATTATTTACTTATTTTTAATATTTACTTATTTATTTATTTTTCATATTATTTATTGGTAATTTATTTTTCCCTTTATTTATTATATATTTATTTATCTGTAATATTATTATATATATAACATTATTTATTTATTAATTTATCTGTAATATTATTTATTTATTTTTACTTATTTTACTTTTTTTCATATTATTTATTGGTAATATAGTTTTCCCTTTATTTATTTATTACATATATATTTATTTATTTATTTAGCTGTAATATTATTTATTTATTTTATATTATTTACTTTTTTATTTTTAATATTACTTATTGGTAATATTTTTCCTCTTTATTTATTTTTATATTATTTATTTATTATGTATTTATTTAGCTGCAATATTATTTATTTATTTGTAATATTTACCTATTTATTTATTTTTCATATTATTTAATGGTAATATATTTTTCCCTTTATTTATTTATTATATATTTATTTATCTGTAATATTATTATTGTTTATATTATTTATTAATTAATTTATCTGTAATATTATTTATTTATTTTTAATATTATTTACTTAATACATTTTTTTCATATTATTTATTGGTAATATATTTTCCCTTTATTATATATATATATATATATATATATATATATATATATTTAGCTGTAATATTATTTATTTATTTTATATTAATAACTTATTTATTTTTAATATTATTTATTGGTAATATTTTCCCCTTTATTTATTTATTTATTTATTTTTTTATATTATTTATTCATTATGTATTTATTTAGCTGTAATATTATTTATTTATTTTTAACATTTACTTATTTATTTATTTAATTATTTAACTGGCAATTTTTTTTATTCCTTTTTTTTATTTATTTATTTTTAATAATGTTTATTTTTTATTTTATCATTTTTATTGTTAATATGTTTTTTGTTGTTGTTTTTTTTGTAGCATGGTCATTTTAGTAGTTTTTATTTATTTGTTTTTATAAAGAAATAATACAGATTTACAACTATTCTCTAAATAAACTGGTTTTGAGGTGTATCTAAAGGGTTGTAGTTTTGCAACACATCGGCTGTCCAGAAATGTTGGGAGTTGTAGTTTTGCTATACGTTGGCTGTCATGACCTGCTGGGAGTTGTAGTTTTGCAACATGTTGGCTGTCCAGGCATGCTGGGAGTTGTAGTTTTGGAACAGCTGGAGGGCCACAGTTTGGAGACCACTGCACTTAACCCTAAGGGGGCGGAGCCGGTCAGACGTAACTGTATGGTAACCTGTCTGATCAGCCACCCACATAGGCTGGAAAATCAGTCATCCGTGGCCGTGGCGCAGCCGTCTGTGTGGTCACCGGATTTTAATGGCCAGGTATGCATGTGGTCTCTGATGTGCACAGGTGGATATAACTTCAAAGCTCCATATTTGCCAGTCAGCTAGTTACGCCTCCGCCCAGTCGCCCACGTGCTGGTGTCGTCCTCATCTAGCCAGATTTTCAAGTTTGAGCAGAGAGATGGTTTCTGGTCATTTAAGAGCAAACTAGGGAATTTGTTATCCCTCACCGGATCAATTCACACCATAATCAAGAATTGGGCTTCACACTAATGGAAATGGGTTAAAGGGGTACTCCGGTGGAAAACATTTATTCATTTATTTATTTATTTTTAAATCAACTGGTGCCAGAAAGTTAAACAGATTTGAAAATGAGCATAATATGACGAAACATGGATGAATGTCCGGCACAGCACTGGTAAGCAGGGGTAGGATCCGTACGTCAGGAGTACAATGAGACCATACAAGGTGCCGGTACGGGGTGCAGGTAAGAAAGGCACAAATCGCTGTGGCATCAGACAGTAGAAAAAAACCGCACTCACCTGAGAACTTGTGCACCAAGACTTTATTCCGTGAAGGCCATGGACATGAACACTAAAAGCAGAACACCGGCAGGAACGCCAGGGGCACACACACGTGTAGTTACAGCTGTTTCACGGGACTCAGCCCGCTTCCTCAGACTCCCAGATTTGTAAATGACTTCTATTAAAAAAAATCTTTACCCTTCCAGTACTTTTAAGCAGCTGTATGCTACAGAGGAAATTCTTTTCTTTTTTAATTTCTTTTTTGTCTTGTCCACAGTGCTCTCTGCTGACACCTGATGCCCGTATCAGGAACTGTCCAGAGCAGGGGAAAATCCCCATTGCAAACCTATGCTGCTCTGGACAGTTCCTGATATGGACAGAGGTGTCAGCAGAGAGCACTGTGGACAAGACAATAAAGAAATTCAAAAAGTAAAGAATTTCCTCTGTAATATACAGCTGCTAAAAAGTACTGGAAGGGTAAAGATTTTTTAATAGAAGTAATTTACAAATCTGTTTAACTTTCTGGCACAGTTGATTAAAAAAAAAAGTTTTCCACCGGAGTACCACTTTAACCCCTTAAGGACTTAGCCCTTTTTCCCCTTAAGGACTCGGCCGTTTTTTGCACATCTGACCATTGTCACTTTAAACATTAATAACTCTGAGATGCTTTTACTTATTATTCTGATTCCGAAATTGTTTTTTTCGTGACATATTCTACTTTAACATGGTGGTAAATTTTATGGTAACTTGCATCCTTTCTTGGTGAAAAATCCCAAAATTTGATGAAAAAAATGAAAATTTAGCATTTTTCTAACTTTGAAGCTCTCTGCTTGTAAGGAAAATGGATATTCCAAATAATTTTTTTTATTCACATATACAATATGTCTACTTTATATTTGCATCATAAAATTTATGAGTTTTTACTTTTGGAAGACACCAGAGGGCTTCAAAGTTCAGTAGCAATTTTGAAATTTTTCACAAAATTTTCAAACTCGCTATTTTTCAGGGACCAGTTCAGGTTTGAAGTGGATTTGAAGGGTCTTCATATTAGAAATGCCCCATAAAAGACCCCATTATAAAAAATGCACCCCCAAAGTATTCAAAATGACATTCAGTAAGTGTTTTAACCCTTTAGGTGTTTCACAGTAATAGCAGCAACGTGAAGGAGAAAATTCAAAATCTTCATTTTTTACACTCGCATGTTCTTGTAGACCCAATTTTAGAATTTTTGCAAGGGGTAAAAAGGAGAAAATTTTTACTTGTATTTGAAACCCAATTTCTCTCGAGTAAGGACATACCTCATATGTCTATGTAAAGTGTTCGGCGGGCGCAGTAGAGGGTTCAGAAGCGAAGGAGCGACAAATGGTTTTTGGGGGGCATGTCACCTTTAGGAAGCCTCTATGGTGCCAGAACAGAAAAAAAAAAACACATGGCATACCATTTTGGAAACAAGACCCCTCGGGGAACGTAACAAGGGGTAATGTGAACCTTAATACCCCACAGGTGATTCATGACTTTTGCATATGTAAAAAAATATATATATATATTTCTTTACCTAAAATGCTTGGTTTCCCAAAAATTTAAAATTTTTACAAAGGGTTAAAGCAGAAAATACCCCCCAAAATTTGAAGCCCAATTTCTCCCAATTCAGAAAACACCCCATATGGGGGTAAAAAGTGCTCTGCTGGCGCACTACAGGTCTCAGAAGAGAAGGAGTCACATTTGGCGTTTTGAAAGCAAATTTTGCTCTGGGGGCATGCCACATTTAGGAAGCCCCTATGGTGCCAGAACAGGAAAAAAAAAAACACATGGCATACCATTTTGGAAACTAGACCCCTCGGGGAATGTAACAACTGGTAATGTGAACATTTATACCCCACAGGTGTTTCACGACTTTTGCATATGTAAAAAAAATTAAAAAAATTTTTTACCTAAAATGTTGGTTTCCCAAAAATGTTACATTTCTAAAAAGGGTAATAGCAGAAAATACCCCCCAAAATTTGTAACACAATTTCTCTCGAGTACGGCGATACCCCATATGTGACCCTAAACTGTTACCTTGAAATACGACAGGGCTCCAAAGTGAGAGCGCCATGCGCATTTGAGGCCTAAATTAGGGATTTGCATAGGGGTGGACATAGGGGAATTCTACGCCAGTGATTCCCAAACAGGGTGCCTCCAGCTGTTGTAAAACTCCCAGCATGCCTGGACAGTCAGTGGCTGTCTGATAATACTGGGAGTAGTTGTTTTGCAACAGCTGGAGGCTCCATTTTGGAAACAGTGACGTACCAGACTTTTTTCATTTTTATTGGGGAGGGGGGCTGTGTAGGGGTATGTGTATATGCAGTGTTTTTTACATTTTATTTTATTGTGTGTTAGCGTAGTGTAGTGTTTTTAGGGTACAGTCACACGGGCGGGGGTTCACAGTAGTGTAGTTACTCGCTGGCAGTTCGAGTTGCGGCAGAAAATTTGCCGCAGCTCAAACTTGCAGCCGGATACTTACTGTAAACCTCCGCCCATGTGAGTGTACCCTGTACGTTCACATTGGGGGGGGGGGGGGGGGAACATCCAGCTGTTGCAAAACTACAACTCCCAGCATGTACGGTCTATCAGTGCATGCTGGGAGTTGTAGTTTTGCAACAGCTGGAGGCACACTGGTTGTGAAACACCGAGTTTGGTAATAAACTCAGTGTTTTGCAACCAGTGTGCCTTCAGCTGTTGCAAAACTACAACTCCCAGCATGCACTGATAGACCGTACATGCTGGGAGTTGTAGTTATGCAACAGCTGGAGGCATACTACTTTGGCTGGGGATGCTAGGGATTGTAGTTATGCAACAGCTGGAGACACACTGGTTTGCTACTTAACTCAGTGTTTCACAACCAGTGTGCCTTCAGCTGTTGCAAAACTACAACTCTCAGCAGTCACCGACAGCCAACGGGCATGCTGGGAGTTGTAGTTATGCAACCAGCAGATGCACCACTACAACTTCCAGCATGCACTTTAGCTGTTTGTGCAAGCTGGGAGTTGTAGTTATACAACAGCTGAAGGTACACTTTTCCATAGAAAAAATGTGCCTCCAGCTGTTGCAAAACTATAAGTCCCAGCATGCCCATAAGGGAATGCTGGGAGTTGTGGTGGTCTGCCCTTTTTGCATGCTGGGAGCTGTTGCTAAGCAACAGCAGAAGGCTGTCACTCACCACGTACTGCTGCTCCCGCACACATGTTGCCGCCGCCGCTCCTGGGGCCCCGATCCCAACATTGACACCGGGGGTCGGGGTCCCCAGCTCCCGGGGTCTTCTTCCTGCACCCGCTCACGTGCTCCGGAAGAGGGGCAGAGCGGGTTGCGGTAGTGACACCCGCAGCAGGTACCCTGATTGGTCGGCCGGTAAACCGGCCGACGAATCAGGGCGATCATGAGGTGGCACCAGTGCCACCTCACCCCTGCTGGCTATGGCTGTTCGGGGCCGTCAGAGACACAGTCTGTAATTCCGGGTCACCGGGTCACTGGAGACCCGATTGACCCGGAATCTGCCGCAGATCGCTGGGCTGAATTGTCCAGCGATCTGCGGCCATCGCCGACATGGGGGGTCATCATGACCCCCCTGGGCGATATGCCGCGATGCCTGCTGAACGATTTCAGCAGGCATCGGGCACCGGCTCCCCTCCAGCTAGTGGCGGGGGGCCGGGATTTGACAGGACGTACTCAAACGTCCTGAGTCCTTAAGGACTCGGAAAAGGGGCCGTTTGAGTACGTCCTGCGTCCTTAAGGGGTTAAATTTTGCCCGAGGTGCTGAGTTGCACTGTACCCAAAGTGCCAAAAAATTATTTATCCAAAGATTAGAAATCAGACCTCAAGGCGAAAAGGGACATCGAACCTGGAACCTCGCAGGTACCTTTTGGTCCGGAGGCAAACGGTTTGGTTTGTTGGGGGGGTCTCTCTCCTGCCGGAGAAGGGCTTGCGATAGGCCGCATCCTCTGTGCACGTCTTTTTTAGTGTAACACGTTTGCACTTTTTCTTGCACTTTGGGTGATTCGAGAGTACGTTTTAGGTGATGTGGCAGGCATTGGGTTTTCAACCATACTAATTGTAATTCTGTCACTGAAATGATTTCCTAATGCTGACTACATTTCCAATAAATCCTCTGGCTTTGCAGAAAGAGGGGATGGAGTCTGATCACTGCAGCTGGTCATACAATTAAGCTGCTGGTGCTGTAGATCACCCAGGTGAACTCATTAGACTCATAAGTGGGTTGGGGGTCAGTTCACATTATGTGCAGTTTTGATGTGTTTTCTTATTCAAAGTGCATTTCTTTAGGGAAATATTTGCCATGAGGCTAAAGTGATTTGACCTATAATTGCAACCGAGCTGTTTAATGAAGATTTAAAGTCTTTAGGCCGTGATAGTGTGTTTAATTTTTACAGCATTTTTATACAATGTTAGGAAAATCACAGCAAAAACACAGTTCGTGAACACAGCCCTGATCCCACAGTGATAGCAGCAGCAGTATACAGATAGAGATGGAGGGGAGGTGTATAACTACTATATATCCTGATCCCATAGAGATAGCTGCAGCAGTATACAGATAGAGTTGGAGGGAAGGTGTATAATTACTATATATCATGATCCCATAGAGAAATCAGCAGCAGTATACAGATAGAGCTGGAGGAGATGTGTATAACTACTATATATCCTGATCTCATAGAGATAGCAGCAGCGGTATACAGATAGAGCTGGAGGAGAGGTGTATAATTACTATATATCCTGATCCCATAGAGAAATCAGCAGCAGTATACAGATAGAGCTGGAGGGGAGGTGTATAACTATTATATATCCTGATCCCATAGAGATAGCAGCAGCGGTATACAGACAGAGATGGAGGAGAGGTGTATAACTACTATATATCCTGATCCCATAGAGATAGCAGCAGTATACAGATAGAGCTGGAGGAGAGGTGTATAATTACTATATATCATGATCCCATAGAGAAACCAGCAGCAGTATACAGATAGAGCTGGAGGGGAGGTGTATAACTACTATATATCCTGATCCCATAGAGATAGCAGCAGCAGTATACAGATAGAGCTGGAGGAGAGGTGTATAACTACTATATATCCTGATCCCATAGAGATAGCAGCAGTATACAGATAGAGCTGGAGGAGAGGTGTATAACTACTATATATCCTGATCCCATAGAGATAGCAGCAGTGGTATACAGATAGAGATGGAGGGGAGGTGTATAACTACTATATATCCTGATCTCATAGAGATAGCAGCAGTAAACAGATAGAGATGGAGGGGAGGTGTATAATTACCATGTACCCTGATCTCTTGAAGATGGCAGCAGCAGTATACAGAACTGGGAGGGGAGAGGTCTGGGATCTGATAGGTGATGATGCTGTAGTTCACAGGAAGGCACCTGACTTAGGACTAACAACTAAGCGCTGTAACTAAGAGTCAGACTGGTAATCACATGACCCAGTAACAGTAATAAGAGGGCACTTCTATACCAATATACAAAAAAGTGCTGAGTAATCGGAGCAAAACATAAGTAATGTCCTAATCTTACAGCAGCCGCGCTGCTCTCTATCTCTGCTGCTTTATTAATTCGATTTTTCCGTTTTGTGGCGTCTCTGTAATAATATATCAAACCTTCCCCACAAATGTTTCTTGTTGTTAGTGGATCATTTGCATATTCAATTATTCAGGGATTGGGCAACATTTTCGTGACCCCGATGACATTTCAGACCTTGCAACTTATTTTCGTACGCTGCGATAAAAAAAACAAAAACAAAAAAAAAACAAGGGGAAATGATATTGGAATTAAAATGAAGGCTTCGCCGCGCACGGAATCCGCCCGGAAAACTTCACTGTAGGACATTATGCTAAATGGTGAGCGTCACGCCTGAATAACGAAAATAATTGTTATTTAAATGTCATGCAAATAAAACCTGATCGGCCCAAATCTCCACCAAACTGCCGGCGCGTAAAATCACATATGAGATGCGCAAATATTTTCCGATGTAGTTGGGTAAAAGGAGTAAATACTTAAGTACATAAAGGATTTCATTCATTACTGGGCGGACATAGAGAAAGGGGAAGAAACAAAGGAAGTGTTCCCAGTAGAACGCTCGGCTTCATATTACAGACACCGCATTCCTGCAGTCTCCACTCTGTAACTATTTGCCTGCTGAAGGGGCCGCTGCCCGCCAGGTTGGGGGGGGGGGGCAGATACTTTGTGCTGGTTAAACCGCGACTAAAGGTGACCGGAGTCACATAGGGGAACGTTCCCATAGAACTTGTTACAATGTGAACATTAGGTTTTCCAGGACTTAAAGGGGTACTCCAGTGAAAAACAATATTTAAAAAAAATCAGTTGGTGCCAGAACGTTAAACAGATTTGTAAATTACTTCTATATAAAAATCTTAACCCTTCCAGTACTTATCAGCTGCTGTTATGATCCACAGAAATTTCTTATCTTTTTGAATTTCCGATCTGTCTGACCACAGTGCTCTCTGCTGACACCTCTGTTCATTTCAGGAACTGTCCAGAGCAGGATTGGTTTGCTATGGGGATTTTCTCCTCCTTAAAGGGTACCTTTCATCCAAAAAACTTTGATATATTATAGATTAATGTATGCAGAATTACTTTACAATTGCATGTTATTAAAAAATATGCTTCTTTCTAATTAATTTTCCACTTTGAAAAAATGACCACTAGAGGTCTCCCTACCAGTCCTGGCCGCAAGCCCTTTTTTTTTTATAGATTTCAGACTCATGCTGGAGTCCTAAATCTCAGACTGCAGCCGGGACACAGACAAGCTCAGCTGGCAGCTCGGAATCTTCTCCTCTCTGTTTACAACTGCATGTGCAGAGAGAAGAAAGATCGGAGCTCAGATAGTAAAATGAATGAGGGCCTGCAGTAAGGCAGAGTCAGGAGTATGCCCTGCTGTGCTATGAGCACTGGGCTGGCTCCTGCCTGTCTGATTGATAGGCAGGAAGCAGTGCTGAGCTTGTCTGTGTCCCGGCTGCAGTCTGAGATTTAGGACTCCAGCATGAGTCAGAAATCTATAAAAAGGGTTTGCGGCCAGGACTGGTAGGGAGACCTCTAGTGGTCATTTTTTTCAAAGTGGAAAATTAAATAGAAAGAAACATATTTTTTAATAACATGCAATTGGAAAGTTATTCTGCATACACTAATCTATAATATATGAAAAGTTTTTTGATGAAAGGTACCCTTTAAAGGGGTACTCCGCCCCCAGACATTTTATCTAAAGGATAGGGGATAATATGTCTTATCGCGGGGGGATTGGGCGCTGGGACACCCCCTTGCAATCGTGGTTGTGACGTCACACCACGCCCCCTCCATTCATGTCTATGGGAGGGGGCGTGAAGCCCCCTCCCATAGACATGAATGGAGGGGGCATGGCATGACGTCATGGGGCCAGGGTGCCGCTAGGACCCCCCCACGATCAGACATCTTATGCCCATAACAAGTCTAGGGGTGGAGTACACCTTTAAAGGGGTACTCCGCTGGAAACAGCCAGAAAGTTAAACAGATTTTCAAATTAATTTGATTAAAAAATCTTTACTGATAAGTACTGGAAGGATTAAGATTTTTTTTAATCAAAGTAATTTGCAAATCTGTTTAACTTTCTAGCACCAGTTGATTTAAAAAAAAAGTTTTTCACTGGAATACCCCTTTAAAGGGTTTACTCCGCCCCTAGACTTGTTATCCCCTATCCAAAGGATAGGGGATAAGAAGTCTGATCATGGGGGGTCCGGCAACTGGGACCTTCGCGATCTCCGGTGTGGCACTGCAGTAATCCGCTGAGCGGAGTGAACCTGGCTCTGGTCCGGATTACCGGCGACCAGACATGAATGGAGGGGGTGTGGTGTGACATCACTACCACGGCCGTCCGAAGCCAGCGTTCTGACCCCACCCCCACCGATCAGGCACCTTATTCAATGGATAGGGAATAAGATAGCTAGAGATGGAGTATCACTTTAAATTCAATGTGGAGTAAATTTTGCAGAATTTCTGAGTGGAATTTTCCGGCGGAATTTCCGTGCCTGTTATGAAATTCTGATCTATTCTTATCTATCGGCCAAAGCCAGAGAGCGACTACAAAGAAGGTCTCTCGGTCTGGAGGACCCGGCTCATCAATGCATCATACATACAGCTCACTGTGTAATGCCTGATTTCACCTGTGGGGGCAGTACAGGAAAACTGAGCATATGTTGCCAAGTTCCTGCACAGATGACAGCTCATCACTGGAGTAGTAGTTTTGTGTACTGGGAGTTGTAGTTTCACAACAGCTGGTGAGTCATCAGCTGTCCGGGCATGCTGGGAGTTGTAGTCCTGCAACCGCTAGAGAGTCATTATGTTTATATACATCTTCTTACAGCTGTTTATGTAACCGGACACAAATCCCCGAATGTGACCTATTATATTCTGTTACCCCCCCCCCCCCAAAAAATGCCAAAATCCTGCTTGTATTCTGCTGCCGGCACTTGTTACATTGTCTCTAAAGCCGCAAAACCCATTCATGCTTCTTATTTTTTTCTTCTTCTGAATGAACTTGCGGTGAGTCATGGGAGCGTCACGTGGTCGGATCCTCCAGAGCTGCCACATAGGGCGCGCGCCAATGCCCAAGTAGGGTTTAATCTGCAGCTCTTCCCACTTAAAAGGAGGAAGTTAATGTAGCTAAAATACTATGAATGCGTAAGATTCCGGGGAAAGTATGACAACTATTTCTCCGCACATTCCTCAAGACGTTGTGCACTTTTTTTTTCAAGTTTAAATTTTTAGAACTAATAATAATATTAATAATAAGTTTATTATTATTGTTATTATTATTATTATTAATAATAATATTTTTATTGTTATCATTATTCTTATTTTTAAATACTGCAGAGCCCCCTACAGGGCAGGTCTGAATCACCTGGGTCCCAGAGCAATCGAGGTCATCGACCAATCACCGACTGACATACTTTATCTATTTCATTGTTTGTAACTTTTTATTTTGTTTATTTATTTTGTTTATTTTTTTGTTTGTTTGTAACTTTTTATTTTATTGTATTGTTTTTTTCTTTTAAAAAGTTGGCCCGTATTAAGTGAAGTAGCTATAAGAAAGACCCCAATAAGGATACTGTAAGGTGGCGAGACCCCTATTGCCTAACCTCTAGTTATGGTCCAGGAAGCTGGGATAGGAGGAGCTGTTTGATGGGGTCTTCACAGTGTAGAGCGGTGGTCTCCACATTGTGGACCTTAAAGGAGACCTGTAGTGCTCTAGCCTTTGGATAAGGGATAAGTTTTAGATCACAGGGGGTCCGAGCGCTGGGGCCCCCCGCGATCTCCTGTACGGGACTGCGGCAATGTACAGGAAAGGGGGCGTTCTGTCCCCGCATGACGCGGCAGCCGGCACACCCCTCCATGAATCCCATAGAGAATGGAGATCGCGGGTGGGGGGGGGGGGGGGGGGTTGGGCCAGCGCTCGGACCCCCGCTATCTAAAACTTATCCCCTATCCTTCGCATAGGGTATAAAGTTCAGAGCATTACAGATCTCCTTTAAGCTGTTGCAAAACTACAACTCCCAGCATGCCCAGACAGATACTGTCTACCCAAGCATGCTGGGACTTGTAGTTTTGTAACAGCTGGAGAGCCCTTGGCTGTCTATGCATACTGGGAGTTGCGGTTTTGCAACAGCTAGTGAGGCATCAGCTGTCCTAGCATGCTGGGAGTTGTAGTTCTGCAACAGTAAAAGGGCAATTTTCTGTCTGGGCATGATGGGAGTTGTAGTTCTGTGACATCTGGAGAGCCACTGGTTGTCTTAGAATACTGGGAGTTGTAGTTTTGAAGCACCTGATGAGCCATTTGCTGCCTGGGCATGCTGGGAAGTTTATAGCTTTTCTTAAAAGCTGGTTAGGCATGGGCTGTCTGGGCATGCTGAGAGTTGTAGTTCTACAACTGTTAGTGTGTTACTGTCTGTCCGAGTAGTTCTGCAACAGCTTAAGAACCATGTGCTGTCTGGGCATGCTGGAAGTTGTAGTTCCGCAACATCTGTAGAGCCACTGGTTGTCTAAACATACTGGGAGTTGCGGCTTTGCAATATACGATTTTTGCTGTCTGATACACTATTTGCTGTCTGGGCATGCTGGGAGTTATAGTTTTGTGACAGGCGGAGAGTCACAGGATGGAGACCAGTGTCCTAAGAATTTGTATACAAATAGACATTCCCTAAAAGTTATCCATCACTTACTACAGAGGACAGAATCTAAAGTAGCTGATAACAGAGAGCAATAGCCTAGACCAGTGGTCTCTAAACCATGAACCTCCAGCTGCTGCAAGAACTACAACACCTAGCATGCCGTTGGCTGTCCGGGCATGCTGGGAGTTGTAGTTTTGCAACAGCTGGAGGCACCGTGGTTGGAAAACCCTGCTTTATAGATTGCTGACTTTTGCAGTATGGTGCGGATTATAGTGTATGCTCCGATTAAAGTGTATGCTTGGCCTTTGGCTTTCCAAGCATGCTGGGAGTTGTAGTTTTGCATCAGCTTAATGTCAATAGTTTAGATACCACTGGCCTATACTAATATAAGCTGGCATTCTCCAAACTGACTTCACTCCTTTTATAGGTGTTTCCCAACCACGGTGCCTCCAGATGTTGCATAACTACAACTCCCAGCATGCCCGGACAGCCGTTGGCTGTCCGGGCACGCTGAGAGTTGTAGTTATGCAACAGCTGGGGGCACCCTGGTTGGCAAACACTGCTTTTAGATTGCTGACTTTTGCAGTATGGTGCGGATTATAGTGTATGCTCGGATTAAAGTATATGCTCGGCCTTTGGCTGTCCGGGGATGCTGAGAGTTGTAGTTATGCAACAGCTGGGGGCACCCTGGTTGGCAAACACTGCTTTTAGATTGCTGACTTTTGCAGTATGGTGCGGATTATAGTGTATGCTCGGATTAAAGTATATGCTCGGCCTTTGGCTGTCCGGGCATGCTGGGAGTTGTAGTTTTGCAACAGCTGGAGGCACCCTGCTTGGGAAACACTGGTCTAAATCAGTCGCATCCTCAGGAATATCCTTTTTCTGCAATATATGGCTTGTGGAAAGGTCTGATAGAGGCGCACACCAGTGGAATTGGTATTCGGAATGCGGGCCGCTTCCAGGAGCCTGTTCCACTGACGTCATAGGTTGTGATCAGCGAGGAAGTGGCCAAGTGTCCGCTCCGCCCGCTCCGTCCCGGGATCCCCCGAGTCACATTTTTATATTGTTTACTTAATCCAGCCATTCATTTGCTGGAAAGTTCTGCACTTTGTTTTGCTCCAATAATAATCATCAGAACGTCACATGTCGCAGGCCACTGACGGCGAGAACTACAAGTCCCAGCGCCCTACGGAAAGTCAAAGGTCGCCGGCTGCAGTTAGAGGTTATGGTGGGTGCGAGGCGTTTTCCCTTCACAGAGTAAAATGAATTTCAGCTGCAGCGTCCGATATCAGATTTCTACACAGAAATGTGGATGTTTATAAAAGCGACCGCGAGCAGAGCGAAGGGTGAGGAGGCCGAAAAGAGAAGCTCTATCGGGTTCTGGAAAAGCTGGGTGACCATAAAAGTTATGCACGCTGGAATGTTCGTGCGGACTCCCCCTGAAAACTCCCCCCTATAATTTACTGTCTATTGATTTCAATGGGATTCCGCCCTCCCGTTCAGACGGCAGAATTTCCGTAGTGGGAAATTCAATTTAGCAAAATTCTTCGGCGCAAATGGGGCTTAAAGGGGTACTCCGGTGGAAAACAATTTATTTTATTTATTTATTTTTTTAAATCAACTGGTGCCAGAAAGTTAAACAGATTTGCAAATTATTTCTATTAAAAAAAATGTTTACCCTTCCAGTACTTTTAAGCAGCTGTATGCTACAGAGGAAATTCTTTTCTTCTTGAATTTCTTTTTGGTCTTGTCCACAGTGCTCTCTGCTGACACCGGATGCCCGTATCAGGAACTGTCCAGAGCAGCATAGGTTTGCTATGGGGATTTTCTCCTGCTCTGGACAGTTCCTGATACGGGCATCAGGTGTCAGCAGAGAGCACTGTGGACAAGACAATAAGGCTAGGTTGAGACTACGGAATTTCCGTCTGCAATTCCGCTTTGAAATTGCAGGCGGAAATTTCGATTGCTAAAATGCATAGTGTAGTTAATGGGTTTCCGTTCACAAATTCACACTTCGGAATTTGTGAAGCGGAATTTGAAAGGCGTTGCTCTTTCTTCATGCGGAAATCCGCGTGGAACACGTTGCAGTCTATTGGAGACTGCAGTGTCGGCGCGGTCCTGGTGCCGACTGATTCAGTCAGCGCTGGCCGCACTCGGAATCTCCGGGAGGAAATTTTCTGCCCGGAGATTCCGTAGTCTGAACCTAACCTAAAAGAATTCAAAAAGAAAATAATTTCCTCTGTAGCATACAGCTGCTAATAAGTACTGGAAGGGTAAAGATTTTTTAATAGAAGTCATTTACAAATCTGTTTAAGGCTGGGTTCACACAACGTTTTTCAACTACGGTTCCCGCATACGTTTTCTATCAAAAACCGTATGGGAAAAAAACGGATGGAACAGAATGGGAAAAAGTTAACCCTTTGCGCTTTTATACAGTATACTGTTTTTAAAAGTGCATACAGTTCCGTCAGTTTTTATAGAAAAAAAACCCATATGTTTTTGAAAATGTTGTCCATTTTTTAGGGGAGGGGTCTTGGGTGGGGACTTTAGGATTCAAATGCGCATGTGCAAAGTAAAAATGTATACGTTTTTCCCGTATGGAACCGTATGCATGTGCGTTTCCCATTGACGTCCATTTTTAAAAAAACGTATGCGGTTGCAGTACGATTTTTAAACCGGAGTCAAAACCATGTCAAAACCGGAGTCAAAACCGTGGCCATAGTCCGAACCAGGTTGCCTCCAGCTGTTGCAAAACTATAACTCCCAGCATGTTGGACTACATAGTAGTATACAGTATAGGTCAGTGTTTCCAACCAGGAGTGCCTCCAGCTGCTGCAAAACTACAACTCCCAGCATGCTGGGAGTTGTAGTTTTGCAACAGCTGGAGTAATCCTGGTTGGGAAACACTGACCTTAGTCTCCAAACTGTGAATTTGTAGATGGTGCAAAATTACGACTCCCAGGAACAGCTAACATCCTGTAGTTTTGCAACAGCTGGAAGCACACTGGTTGGAGAACACTGTGTCAATGCCATGTGAAATGCCTGAAGGGTTGTGAATTTTTACAGATATCTGTGAATGTTATTAATAGCTTATTTATATCCACTGTCTACAGGGGGAGTCATTATGGCGTCTACATTGTTGTCTGGTAAAGTGGCCGTGCAGGAGTCTGGGAAAGCTGGGTGACCACTGTTCTTGGCGGAAGCCAAAGGGCTAAATCCAAGGACAGGAGAGGACAAGTGAAGGACTTTTATTTCCTTCCTTTCCCGGTCTATTCATGGTCCCTCTTTCCTCTCTCCGTGTCCAGTCTGGGCTGTTACCTTCTATATTTAGACACAAATCCGCCGCCTTTTGGCCTCTATCACAGTCAACCACAACTACACCTAGCATGGGCACATTCTGTTCCGAAATGACTTACACTTTGGAAAAGTTTTGGTTGCTTCTGTGGGGCCGAGAATAGATGTAACTGCATCATTTTCCAATGACACTGAAACTACATTACATTATATGATGTCATATTAATAGACGGGGCCCCTTGTTTATTAGCCAGAAAAGATAGAGGCTGCAAAGAGTGGCCTTTAAAGGGGTACTCCAACCTAAAGCTGCCGGTACACATTACTGACCGACCATCTAATGCATTGTGATTCAACTGCAGAGGTTGCATAACTACAACTCCCAATATGCCCTGACACATTAGGGCACACTCACATGGGTGGGTGACCCATAGGAAACTGCCCCCACCATGATCCCTGTAGGGATGGTATTGGGCAGGTGATGGGCAGTGCCTGGTTTCCCCCAGACATGATGCTGCCCCCACCATGATCACTGTAGGGATGGTATTGGGCAGGTGATGGGCAGGTCCTGGTTTCCTCCAGACATGATGCTGCCCCCACCATGATCACTGTAGGGATGGTATTGGGCAGGTGATGGGCAGTGCCTGGTTTCCCCCAGACATGATGCTGCCCCCCACCATGATCACTGTAGGGATGGTATTGGGCAGGTGATGGGCAGTGCCTGGTTTCCCCCAGACATGATGCTGCCCCCACCATGATCACTGTAGGGATGGTATTGGGCAGGTGATGGGCAGTACCTGGTTTCCCCCAGACATGATGCTGCCCCCACCATGATCACTGTAGGGATGGTATTGGACAGGTGATGGGCAGTACCTGGTTTCCTCCAGACATGATGCTGTCCCCACCATGATCACTGTAGGGATGGTATTGGGCAGGTGATGGGCAGTACCTGGTTTCCCCCAGACATGATGCTGCCCCCCACCATGATCACTGTAGGGATGGTATTGGGCAGGTGATGGGTAGTGCCTGGTTTCCTCCAGACATGATGCTGCCCCCACCATGATCACTGTAGGGATGGTATTGGGCAGATGATGGGCAGTGCCTGGTTTCCCCCAGACATGATGCTGCCCCCACCATGATCACTGTAGGGATGGTATTGGGCAGGTGATGGGTTGTGCCTGGTTTCCTCCAGACATGATGCTGCCCCCACCATGATCACTGTAGGGATGGTATTGGGCAGGTGATGGGCAGTGCCTGGTTTCCCCCAGACATGATGCTGCCCCCACCATGATCACTGTAGGGATGGTATTGGGCAGGTGATGGGCAGTGCCTGGTCTCCTCCAGACATGATGCTGCCCCCACCATGATCACTGTAGGGATGGTATTGGGCAGGTGATAGGTAGTGCCTGGTTTCCTCCAGACATGATGCTGCCCCCACCATGATCACTGTAGGGATGGTGTTGGGCAGGTGATGGGCAGTACCTGGTTTCCTCTAGACATGATGCTGCCCCCACCATGATCACTGTAGGGATGGTATTGGGCAGGTGATGGGCAGTGCCTGGTTTCCCCCAGACATGATGCTGCCCCCACCATGATCACTGTAGGGATGGTATTGGGCAGGTGATGGACAGTGCCTGGTCTCCTCCAGACATGATGCTGCCCCCACCATGATCACTGTAGGGATGGTATTGGGCAGGTGATAGGTAGTGCCTGGTTTCCTCCAGACATGATGCTGCCCCCACCATGATCACTGTAGGGATGGTGTTGGGCAGGTGATGGGCAGTACCTGGTTTCCTCTAGACATGATGCTGCCCCCACCATGATCACTGTAGGGATGGTATTGGGCCGATGATGGGCAGTACCTGGTTTCCCCCAGACATGATGCTGCCCCCACCATGATCACTGTAGGGATGGTATTGGGCAGGTGATGGGCAGTGCCTGGTTTCCTCCAGACATGATGCTGCCCCCACCATGATCACTGTAGGGATGGTATTGGGCAGGTGATGGGCAGTACCTGGTTTCCTCCAGACATGATGCTGCCCCCACCATGATCACTGTTGGGATAGTATTGGGCAGGTGATGGGTAGTGCCTGGTTTCATCAGACCATTTAACCTCGTTCCTCGCAGTCTGATCCTTTTCTGTAATCTCCGGTGTCTTCCATATCTTATTCCTGAGGAGGTTTCTTTCTTCTTTCTCCCATGAATCCCAGATTGTGGAGGCAGCAGTGATGGTTCTGGACCTTCTGGAAGTTTCTCCCATCTGCACACAGGATCTGTGGAGCTCAGCCAGAGTGACCATTGGGTTTTTGGTCACCTCTCTCACCAAGACCCTTCTCCCCTTATTACTCAGTTTGGTGGGACGGCATGTCTTGGAAGAGTCCTGGTTGTTCTGTCTTCTTCTTCCATGTAAGAATTATGGAGGCCATTGAGCTCTTGGGAACCTTCAGTGCAGTAGAAATGTTTTTGTCCTCTTCTCCAGATCTGTGGCTTAATACAATCCTATCCTTGAGCTCTACAGGCAGTTCTTCCCCTCTCACGACTTGTTTTTTTTGGCTCTGATATACATTGTCAGCTGTCAGACCTTATATAGACAGGGCTGTGTTTTCCCAAATCCTGTCCAATCAGCTAAATTTACCCCAGGTGACTCAGAGCAAGATGGAGAAATGGGAGGAGCCAGATATAAATATCACGTGTCATAGCAAAGGGTCTGAATATTTAAGTGCATAGAATTTTTTTTATAGAAAATTAATTTACAAATATTAGCTACATTTCTGGGAGCTGTAGTTTTGTAACATCTAGTAGTTCGCAGTTTGGAGACTAAGGTCATTGTTTCCCAACCAGTGTGCCTCCAGCTGCTGCAAAACTACAACTCCCAGCATGCCCGGACAGCCAAGGGCTGTCCGGGCGTGCTGGGAGTTGTAGTTTTGCAATATCTAGAAGTATTAAGTGGTAATGGCAGCTGTCCAAACTTATTTGGATGCTGAAAGCCTTCCTGGAGGTAGTGGTCTTCAACCTATGGCTTCCCAGCTGTTGTAGAACTACATCTCCCAGCATTCCCTGACAGGGAAGCCATCAAAGGATGCTGGGAATTGTAGTTTTTTTTAAACAGTTTCTGATCCACAGGTTGGAGACCAAGAACCTAGGGCAGTTAAATGATGAATAATGACAATTATTTTTTGCCGTTTCTCTTTAAGAAGTTGTAAGTGTTCTTCATTATTCTATATTTAGTGCGGCCCTAATGTAAACCATTGTGTATCTTGTGAAATACAATCCTGCTGACATTATAGAATTCAGTCATGTGATACCATCCTGCATGTAGTTTTCTCCGTTTATTTGCTTCCTTTAATAAACTATTTTGGATCCATTCCTATTTTCTTAAAGTTCCTTTTTTTTTTTTCTAAAGGAGAACTACATTTATATCCATATGTTTAAAGGAGAACTACACTTATACCCATATGTCTAAAGGAGAACTACACTTATACCCATATGTTTAAAGGAGAACTACACTTATACCCATATGTCTAAAGGAGAACTACACTTATACCCATATGTTTAAAGGAGAACTACACTTATACCCATATGTTTAAAAGAAAACTACACTTATACCCATATGTTTAAAGGAGAACTACACTTATACCCATATGTTTAAAGGAGAACTACACTTATACCCATATTTCTAAAGAACTACATTTATACCCATATGTTTAAAGGAGAACTACACTTATACCCATATGTTGTTACGCCGAGCGCTCCGGGTCCCTGCTCCTCCCCGGAGCGCTCGCGGCGTTCTCCTCTCTGCAGTGCCCGGTCAGCTGACCAGGAGCGCTGCACTGACATTCGCGATGGGGATGCGATTCGCATAGCGGGACGCGCCCGCTCGCGAATCGCATCCCAAGCCACTTACCCATCGCGGTCCCCGGCTGTCATGTTCTGGCGCGCGTGGCTCCGCTCTCTAGGGCGCGCGTGCCAGCTCTCTAAGATTTAAAGGGCCAATGCACCAGTGATTGGTGCCTGGTCCAATCAGTCTCATTAGCTTCAACCTGCTCCCTGTGTATATTACCTCACTTCCCCTGCACTCCCTTGCCGGATCTTGTTGCCTTGTGCCAGTGAAAGCATTTAGTGTTGTCCAAAGCCTGTGTTCCAGATCTTCTGCTATCCCCATTGACTACGAAACTTGCCGCCTGCCCCGACCTTCTGCTACGTCTGACCTTGCCTCTGCCTAGTCCTTCTGTCCCACGCCTTCTCAGCAGTCAGAGAGGTGACCCGTTGCTAGTGGATACGACCTGGTTGCTACCGCCGCAGCAAGACCATCCCGCTTTGCGGCGAGCTCTGGTGAAAACCAGTAGCATCTTAGAACCGGTCCACCGACACGGTCCACGCCAATCCCTCGCTGACACAGAGGATCCACATCCAGCCTGCCGAATCCTAACATATGTTTAAAGGAGAACTACACTTATACCCATATGTTTAAAGGAGAACTCCAGGATATAAAAATGCATCCCCTATCCTAAGGATAAAGGATAATTTTCAGATCGCGGGGCCCCGGTTCTCCATCTAAATGGCGCATGTCGACTCTCCCATAGAGATCTATTGGTCAAACATGCCCCTCCCTGCAGACTGTTGGGGCCCCGTACGGGAGATGGTGAGATGTCCCAATGGTCAGAGAGCCCCCACAATCTGACACATATACTGGAATACTCTTTTTATGGGGGACCATTGGTGCTACACATACCTATATGGCCTTGGTCTCCAAACTATTGCCCTCCAGCTGTTTCAAAACTACAGCTCCCATGTCCGGGCATGCTGGGAGTTGTAGTTTGGCAACAATTCCTCAATAGAAATCCTTGAGTCACATGGATAATTCATATGGAATGTAATGAAAAAAAAAAAAAGCTATTGCATCTTTGAGGTGCAAAATTAGGGGGGTAGTTTTTTTTTTTTTTTGTTGTGTGTAATCCCCGCCATATTTATTTAAACTACTATGAAACAAAACGCCAAAAAAATCTGCATCAAGGAGGAGAAAAATGATGGGGCAATACATTGTGTCTTTTCTTAGCCTAAAACAGTCTCCAAACTGTGGCCCTCCAGATGTTACAAAACTACAACTCCAAACATGCTGGGAGTTGTAGTTTTGTAACAGCTGAAGGTCCATGTGGTTGGAGACCACTGATCTTAAGCATATAGCCGGATTTGGACTAGGGTCACAATGGCACCACTCTTAGTCTACACGCAGTGGTCTCCAAACTGTGGACCACCAACTGTTGCAAAACTACAACTCCCAGCATGCCCAGAAAGCCAATGGCTATTCGGGCATGCTGGGAGTTGTAGTTTTGTAACAGCTCTGCAGTTTGGAAACCACTGATCTACAGCCTATGGCCAGGTTTAGTCTAGGGTCACAATGGCAGCACTCTTAGGCCAGGTTCACAATTGCTTAGCTCCAGACAGAAAACTTCTAACCAGAGAAACTCCGACCAGAAAATTCCGCAGTGTGAATGGGTTCACAGAAAACCCTTTGACCTGCATGATCAGCTTCATGCTGCAAAATTCCAGTCGGAAATTCCATAGTGCAAACCCGGCCTTATACTACACGCAGTGGTCTCCTACCTGGACCTCCAGCTGTTGTAAAACTACAACCCTCAGCATTCCCGGGCATGTAGGAAGATGCAGTTTTGCAACAGCTGGAGATCCACGGTTTGGAGACCACCGATCTACAGCATTTAGCCAGGTTTAGACTAGGATCACAATGGCGCCACTCATAGGCCAGGATCAAACTATGGAATTTCAACCTGCAATTCCGCTTTGAAATTGCAGACAGAAATTCCGCTTACTAAAATGTACATGCGAGTCAATGGGTTTTCCGTCCACCAATTCACACTTCGTAATTTTTGAAGCAGAATTTGTGAGCGGAAAAATTTGCTTTCAAATTTCCGCCTGAAGAATGGTGGTGCTCTTTCTACAGGCAGATCTACTCGCGGAAGACATTGCCGTCGATTGGGAACGGCAATGTCCGCGTGGTCCTAGCGCCGACTGATTCAGCTGCACTCAGAATCTCTAGATTAAACTTCTCCGTCTGGAGATTCCGTAGTGTGAACTTTGCCTTAGGGTCTATTCACACGGCAGAATTTCCGCACATCCGCACCAATTCCGCTTCCACATTCATTTGGGTGGTTTTGTGCGGAATTGGTGCAGAATCTGCATGCGGAAAATTCAGAAGTGTGAATGGAAGTGCGGAATCCTATAGAAGTCTATTGGGCTTTAAAGGAGTAGTGCAGCGAAATATAACTTATCCCTTATCCTTTGGCTAAGTTATAGATCATGGGGGGTCTGAGCACTGGAAACACCCCCTCCCCCCCCCCCTGAATGGTGCCCTGGCAGTCTGTCGCAAAGGGCCGTTGAGAACCCCTCAGGAAGCCGTGGCCGATACACCCCCTCCATGTATTTCTATGGGATACTTGGTGGGAGCGCGTCGGCCGGTGTGGTGCCATATTTTGTGTTTTGACGTGGAATGTGTTACATGACTCGGTCCAGCACTTGAAAGTGCTAAGACGGCTCCATTGGCTGACACGCGGACACCCGCCCCCTACCGGATTGGCGCGCCCCTTCGAGCAGACTACCGGGGCCCCGTTCAGGAGATTGCGGTGGGGGGGCGGGTCCCAGCACTCGGACCTCCCGTGAACTATAACTTATCTCCTATCCTTTGGATAGGGGATAAGTTATTTTTCACTGCACTACTCCTTTAATTTGAAGCGGAATCCGCATACGGAAATTCTGCCGTGTGAATAGACCCTTAGTCTACAGTAGTGGTCTCCAAAGTGTGGACCACCAGCTGTTGCAAAACTACAACTCCCAGCATGCCCGGACAGCCAACGGCTGTCCGGGCATGCTGGAAGTTGTAGTTTCGCAACAGCCGGAGGTCCGCAGTTTGCAGATTGCTCGGCCTAAATCAACTTTTGCGCCATGCGTGTTCTAGGTCATGATGAATGGGCATTTCTCTTTAGAAAATTGTGGAGTGTGCATTGACACTGAAGGAGTGTGCATGATGGTGTTAAATGATGCAGGGGGGGGGGGGTATCTGCACACACTCACACTCAGCTTGCCCTCAGCCCACCCCACCCACTGTCCTCTGCGGTCTCCCCTCCCTAAAGCCTGACAGCAGCAGCAGCAGTGTCGGCTGCACAAGGAATGCGCCCTGCTCCTCCCAAGTGATCCCTTCTCTATTTTGGTGCCTCTCCCCCCCCTCCTCCTCCTCCCCAGTTCCGAGCCCATGACGTAATGGTTTATGTTAATTATTAGCATGTGGGAAGCCTGGGCTGGCGCTTCCCAGCCTCACAGTCTCTGCAAGTGAGGGAGGGAGCTCAGAGCCTGCAAGTCAACATGGCAAAACCCAGGGAGGGAGAGCAACAGCACCTCTAGCTCCAGCACAGGATCCCTGGTGCAATGCACTTGGTGCAGGTAGGTGCTGCTGTCACATTGGAGATGAGGAGGTGGGGGCAGGAGGTCGTAGTCGGGGGGGGGGAGACCCCCTCAGTCCTCCTCATGGAGGCTGCAGCCGCTTCTGTATTTACTGTTCTTACAGGGTTTGTTGACTTTAGCGGAAACTGCAACATTGTATCCAGTCCTGTGTTTATAAATATGTATCAATTCTGCTCTAACGGCTGCGCCGGGAGATAATGGAGATCTGCACTAACGGATCCGTCTACTGTGTTCTGCTGCTGAGTTTCCCTATTAAATGCAGAATTATTTTTTTGTATATTTTTTTTGTATTTATTGTGAATATGTCCTATACCAGTATATATGTATAGTCATTGTAGACCTATACTTACATCTGTACTTGTATCCATGTAGATATATATACATATATATATATATATATATATATATATATATATATATATATATTTCTTGCTGTAGTGTAATCTGTTGTGCTGAATGTGTCTTTACCAGTATATATGTAGTGTCATAGTAGACCTAGGATATTTATTTCTGTACATGTATCCTTTTAGCCCACATACACACATATGTAAATGTGTAAATATAGAATATATAATCTGGCCGTAGTATAATCTGTTGCGCTGCTGTCTGCTACCTCATTGACTGACATGTAATGAATACATACAGCGCTGCCTGCTCCGGCACAGGAAATCCACTTTTACCCCCCCCCCCCTTTTTTTTTTTTTTTTTTTCTTGCAGTCATCTGGGGGCAACCCCCCCCCCCCCCCCTTCTGCATCAATATAACATTCGATAATGACCATAGCTCGGATCTGAGGTGATTCCATATGTTAACCCATGGAGTAATTTCTAATCTCCATACAACAGTTGGTTTCTTGCAAGAAAAGAAAAAATTATTGGGGGGGGGGGGGGTGTTTAAGATCTATCACTGGAGGGAATTTGGCAGATAACTGTAGATTTTTCTGCTGGAAGGTTGATGCAGATGTTGCTGACTTCTCTGCCTCGGTGACTAAATGGTTACATTTTTTTTTTAATTTAATCACTGCACCAAATGGAAAAAGAGAGGTTTTCCTATTATTTCGGGGTTCTGGGAGACCGCTGTGTTGGTTCGCCCTCCTGTGTCAAGGTTTTATATCTTGGAGGTAGTGGAAAGTAGCGGTTTTGTCGGACGGCAGATGTTTAACTGTTGAGGGGGGAAAATGAATAGAGTTCCTTTTAACTTGCAATGTCCCCCCCCCCCCCCCTTTGGTCAGATCTGGGAGTCATCTGTTACGTAGCGTTGCATTGAGTCACACGTTTGTTGCGGAGTATGTGTCACATCAGTATTTTTTTTTAATTTATTTTTTTGCAGTTGTGAACATTGGCTTGGAATGCGGGTGTGGAAGAGTCCGAGAGAGAGAACCCGAAGGGACGTCAGATTCTGGAAAAACACCAGCGAAAAAGGAAAAAAAAAACACGACGAGTATGCCTGAAGTGGATAATACAACTGTAGATATATTTCTATCATAAAGCCGTCCCCTGCAGAAGAAGTATTGCAAAAAAATATATATATTCTTTTTTAAATTTTCCCATTGAACCATTTTTCTTTTTTACGTCTCCAAACTTCTCTGTGGATCCTGTAAATCTTCCTCTCATCATGATGTTTCGGGATCAAGTTGGAATGCTCTCTGGTTGGTTTAAAGGCTGGAATGAATGCGAACAAACTGTTGCGCTGCTGTCCCTGCTAAAGAGGGTGAGCAGGACCCAGGCCAGATTCCTACAGATCTGCTTGGAGCATTCCTTGATAGACTGTACGGAACTGCACATACTTGAAGGGGAAGCCAACAATCCCGGTAAGTTCCCATTCCAGAGTTTGATGTTGAGCAGGATGACTGTACCTGATACAATAGGGCACCTCAAAGGTGAATACTTGCTTTTCTTGAATGCATTTCCCAGTGTGCCTCCAGCTGCTGCAAAACTGCAAATCCCAGCATACCTGGACAACCAACGTATCATACATAGGGCACCTCAAAGGTAGATACTTGCTATTTTTTAATGCATGGGTCAGCATTTCCCAAGTCTCCAGCTGTTGCAAAACTACAACTCCCAGCATGCCCAGACAGTTGATGGCATGCTGGGAGTTATAGTTTTACAACACATTGGCTGTCCGGGCATGCTGGGAGTTGTATTTTATTATTATTTTTTTAACTAAGAGCCGAGGAACGTGCTCTCGAATCACCCAAAGTGCAAGAAAAAGTGCAAACTGTTGCACTAAAAAAAAAAAAAAAGTGCACAAAGGATGTGGGCTATCGCAAGTCCTTCTCCGGTAGGAGAGAGGCCTCCCAACAAACCTTACCCTTCGCCTCTGGACCTTCCAGGTTCAATGTCCCTTTTCACAGAAGCTACTAAGAGACCACAAATGCTCCCGCCATCCCCCTTGGCGTTAGCCAAGGTATCTGCCCACAGAGCTGATAATGGATCAGTACCCTGCCCATGCAGGAGTACCCTGGGTTTTTGCAGGGAGGTGAGGAACCGAATGGCCACAAACCTCTCCCCTAGACCGCCAGGAGGGACACCCAGAAGGGATACCGCATCCTAATATTCCAGTTAACACACAACACGTAAAAAGTGACACTGTGACAAAAAGGAAATAAATAAATGAATGTGTGCAGGTATTCTGCCCGGGCATCCGTCCGGATCTATAAAGATGTGTCTGGTCCTAGCCAGAAGGCCGGGAATCGAGGTGAGTGCCACAAGGTGAAGAGATCATGGTGCCCGTGCTCCACACAGTGAGCCAATACACCCAGTGAGTTTCGGCACCTCGGGGTCACCACTCCCCGAGGCACTAAGGTACCTCTGCTCTAGACCCCCTCAGCTTCATGGCGAGACCCGCAGGAAACAGGTCACATCAGGGCAGCCGTCGAGCTGATTCCTCAGAACCAGCCCCAGGACACCAAACCACTGATAAAAACACATCCTACACTTGATCTTAGCCAAAAGTCCGAGTAGCGGGGATGTTGTAGTTTTTTTTTTTTTTTGAGCCGAGAAACATGCTCTCGAATCGAGTGCAAGAAAAAGTGCAAACATGTTACCCTAAAAAAACCGTGCACAGAGGATGCGGTCTATCGTAAGCCCTTCTCCGATAGGAGTGAGGCCCCTTAACAAACCAAACCCTTTGCCTCCGGACCAAAAGGTACCTGCGAGGTTCCAGGTACGATGTCCCTTTTTGCTGAAGCTACTAAGGGACCACAAATTCTCCCGGCATCCCCCTTGGCATTAGCCAAGGTATCTGCCCCCAGAGCCGATAAAGGTAGGTACCCTGCCAAAGCAGGAGTACCCGGGGTGTTTGCAAGGAGGTGCGGAACCTAATGGCCACACACACCTCCCCTAGACCGCCAGGAGGGACACCCAGAAGGGCCACCGCATCCTAACAAATCCTGTGAACACACAACACGCAAAAAGTGACAGTGACAAAAAGTTTTGCAACAGTTGGAGGCACATTGGCTGGAAAACACTTCCATGCATGAAGACCTCTCTGATCAATTCATTGGGAAGGGAGTATTGTTCCTCATTAAAGAGATCAGTGATGTTTGGAGACTTGTTTTCAGGCAATGCACCATGGGAAAATGACTATGCAAATAGAAAATGAAGAATATCCTCTCATACTAACCCAACCAATGAGACCCTGACTTGGTTAATATGAGAGATTTCTGTAGAGGACAAAGCAGGGTAGGGTACTGCTTTAGGCCAGTGTCCCACCCCCCACCTGTTGCTCATCAGCTGTTGTAGCACTACAACTCCCAGCCGTTTCAATGCTCCACCTCCCATCATGTCCCCGGTATTGCAACAGCTGGAGAGCCACAGGTATGAGAACGCTGCCTCAGGGGAGGTGACGACCAATGTCATTAGAGGGCGAGGTGATGGCAGAATTGTGGCAGACTGCAACTTTGACATGACTCTAAACTGGTGCAATTTCTTTATTCACGTTATGGTTGTCATTTAAGCTTCATACTAGAGGTCACTGTCTTACCTGGCCATAGAAAACATTGCTGATCAAGGCTGGGCTCTTGCCTTAAAGGGGTTCTCCTACATAAGGTGACTTTAGTAATGAAGTGTCATATAGTAATAGACATGTTTACCAAGGATCTGTGCTTGTGTTGGTGGTGGTGGTCGTGTCCTGTGTCCCTACACTGGTTTGTTTTTGGGAACTGGCTACTTCCTGTTTCTGTGGCCTCCCTCAGACTACAATCCCCAGGATCCTTCGTTTCAAGATGGGAGGTGACATATTTCCCTCCCACACACTGGTCACACCATCCATTGCAGCACAGCCACGCTTTCTTTGATCACATGACTTGCCCGACATCACCTGATACTCAAGCTGTGGGTCTGTGTGATGATGAATGCACATGTGCGCCAGTAATGTCATCGGGGGGCTGGCTTCACACACAGCAGGCAAAGCAGTCAAGCCCCCTTTCAGCACCTGACTTGTGATGTATTGTCTTGGGCTGCACAGCAGGCTGGGAGAGGTCCGAGACAACACATTTTGTAGGCTGCAGAAAATGATCTTCTGTGGAAAAGAAAGATAGACAAAGGAATTTGATACCAGACGGCAAATACAGGTAAGTGAAGTATATTAGTAACTAGACTAACTTTACTGCCCCTGTCTTGTATCCAAAGAACCAAAAAACCCCGGAATACCCCTTTAAGGGAAAAGGCAATCTTAAGATGGAAAGGAGATCCTTCCATAAGCTTACGGGAGGAAATCATATCTTCTCCTATTACAATGCAAAGGGGCCATGTAGCCAATGTACTTATGAAATTGAGCTTTTAAGGGGAAGGTTCAGACGAGCGGATCCACAGCGTACTTTACGCTGCGGATCTGCCGCCGAAGGAACCCTTCAGGGTGCCTCAGACGTGCCTGCTCGAGAGCACTGTGGACAAGACAAAAAAGGAAATTCAAAAAGAAAAGAACTTCCTCTGTAGCATACAGCTGCTAAAAAGTACTGAAAGGGTAAAGATATTTTTTTTAATAGAAGTGATTTACAAATCTGTTTAACTTTCTGGCGTCAGTTCATTAAAAAAAAATAAATAAATTAAAAAAAAATTCCACTGGAGTACCAATTTTTTTAAAGTGTTTTTTTTGGCATTGCTTCAGTTGTCTATAGACAAGTGGTTTCTAAAGTCTACACCTGGAGACAGCTGGAGGCACCCTGGTTGGGAGAAAAACTGGTCTACAGTAATGCACTTGTCCTGGGTTGCGCTTTTCCAGTTGATGCTAGTCTTCCAGTGATCACATGGTCTACAATGGAGAATATATATATATATATATATATATATATATATATATATATATATATATATATATATATATATATATATAATATTACACAGGTGTTTTTCTAAAGATCTTATATTTTTATTCTTCCGTAGTTTTACATTAAGGGGCATCACTTCTTGCACCTTGATATCGTGGCCACTTAGCATCCAGGTGAACCCACGCCCGTCGTTCGCCCTTTGTTCTTGGCGCAATCGTCTTAATCTTTGTACTCCTATTTTTATATACTGCAACTACACCGGAATGATGGATTGTGTTTATTTTATTTTTTTTTCTTATTCTTGCAGTTTTTTCCAGAATGACTAACTAAGTCAGATCACGTAGAGTCTGGATTTTGTTGGCTTTTTTGGCAAGGTAGCTAGTTTCATTTTAAGTAACATGCAGCATGAGCTGATAATTCATCCACTGTGCAGTTTTTATTTTCTGCCGTGTGTTTTAACCTGGTCGATTCTCGGCTGTAATAATGTGGCCGGGAATTTTATTTATTTTAATTTTTTTTAAATCTGTGAGCCAAAATGAAAAATGATCCTGTGAGGAAGATTTCAGATTATTTTTTTTTTATTTATGTATTTAATAATACACTTTGTTTAATAATAAATGTATTTATTTTTTTATTTTAGGGTTATATTTATTTTTAAATATAAAATGAATAAAATTAAATGAATATAGAGAGAAAAAAAACTATAAAATTAAAATTAAAATGAAGATTTTTTTAATCTATTTATTTTAGTTAAAAATATATATTTATTATAAAAATTATATAGAATTTATTTATTTATTTATTTTTTTCTCTTGAACTTAGAAAAGGATTTGAATCCGGGCCTATAGGTTCATCACACCTTATGGCAGTGTTTCCCCAACCAGGGTGCTTCTAGCTGTTGCAAAACTTCAACTTCCAGCATGCTGGGAGTCAGGGGCAGACTGACCTGCCGGTCCATTCGGACGTGGTCCAAAGTCCCGGCCGGGTAAAGAGCCCGCTGCAGCTGCTGAGGATTAAGGACACTTGTCCCGGATCCTCAGTCAGACAAGGGCTACTTTGAGGTGATGTCTTTCTCTATATAAATATCCCTGTGCTGCTCCTGCTCTGCGGGTCATTAGCAGAGACAGGCAGCAGCGCAGGGATGAAGGGAACCTGATTGAGGGCTCCGCCCCCAGCACAGGAAGAGGGCGGGGCTGAGAGCTGACAGTCCTCCCAGGAACACAGAACGGCCGCTTCATGTGAGGTGAGTGATGTCCCATTGAGCTGCCTCTCTCCCCCCTGATCAGCAGTATATTCTGGCTGGGTGATGTGTACAGACGCAGCCCCGTGGGGTCACTTTTCCCTTCTCCAGTGTCTACAGGTTGCTGTGGGAAAATCACTCCACTTTTTCTCTCTCACACAGTTTGATAAATCTGAGTCATTTGTCATTTTTGTGTAGAAACAAACCACTCCAAAATTTGCAAACCGTTATTTTTTAAAGAAAATTTGACCCACAAATATTTGCTTTCGCCATAAATTGTATGGTAAAATGAGTGATGTAATGACAAACTACCTAACTAGTTACCGGGGTACTTAATATACCTGGCTTCCGAATTACACACCTACCTACTTACCTGGCTGGCTACATAACTACCTAGTTAGTTACCTACCTGGCTACCTACCTACCTGCCCTTTTACTGTGCAGGAGGGCATTCTAACAGTTCGGGGCCTATAGATGGGGATATTGTGTAGAGGGGAGAGCACTGTAAAAATGCAGAGTGTAACATGTTTTTCTTACATATGTTTTGGCTTGAAGAAGTCGACATAGTGGTCTGATGTGGACAGAGAAGAAAACAAAAAAAGAACACTGATCAGAAAAAAAAAATTGATTGTGAGTCCTCAAATGTAACTGTAATCATCTATATGGTATACACATCCTGTATACAGCTGGTTCTCTCTAAATGGCCCCCTATATAATCATTTATATGGTATAAAGATCCTGTGTACAGCTGGTATATACCGCTATATGGGAACTGTATGGGGGAATACTGCTGTGTGTTTTTAGTGGTTTAATTCAGTACAGTATGTTGGTATAATCCAGTTATTGCGTAGTGGTATATATTTCCTCCTTGTATACAGGTATTATTGATGATGAGAAATTCTTACCTACGTTATATATATATATATATATATAATATATTATACTTTGTATGTAGAAGTGGTGCATGAGGAGGGAATAGGGGTGGGGCAGAGGTGTGGCCAGGAGCCAACTGGGGGCCCTGAGTGTTGTCAGTCCGCCCCTGCTGGGAGTTGTAGTTTTGCAACAGCTGGAGGCACCCTGGTTGGGGAAACGCCGCCTTATGGAATGAGCATAAGAGCTGGATTGTGATCTCCCTGTAAAAGGTAAAAAAAAAAAAATTTAAAAATTGGCTGCGGCACCGGTTCAGTGTATCTCCCAGTGAGAAGAATGCAGGGGCTTATTCCAGCTGTTTTGTATTAGAGGCTGCAGGAATTGGCAGCTGTCTTCTCTGCCAGCTTAAAAAAAAAATATCCCGGGGGGCTACGTACAAGATCTGAAGTGTAGCAATAGGACCTTTTTGGTGGTTTAGTTATTTCCGTTGTATCAGAATGGCACACTCCTATTGGATATAATAAATTTGTTTTCTAAGATCACGTTTTACCTGTATTTACTATGATACTCATGGCCCGAGTGTTTTTGCCTGTATTGTTATACACATTAATGCTGACAAGTATTTTTTGGGTATTACATTTGGTTTATATCATAATTTAAATTGTACCTGGTTATTTAGAAAAAAAAAAAAAATTACACATAAAAAGTTTTGATTGGTCGGGGTCTTAGTGCTGGGGCCCCCCGCCGATCAAAAGCACAAGCAGAGAGATGCGCATGGTAACGCACTTCACTCCCCGGCTCTCAGCGATGGAGCTGTCAAGAGAAGCAGGACAAAGATCACTGAGAGCTAGCGAGCGAAGCGCGCTACTGCATGTTTCTCTTGCATTTTTCTGATCAGTGGGAGTCTCCACCTTGAGACCTTGACCTTTGACATGTCAAGTTTTGGACAGTCAGGTTCTCAGTGCCATGACCCCCACCGTTCAGGGGAACCAGCAGGGAGAAGTCTATGGGGCCTTCAGGAGAATAGGGACGAAGATCACTGAGAGATGGGGAGCGAAGTGTGCTGCGGCATGGTTCTCTTTTGGTGGGGGTCTCCCCTTGGCCCAGGGCTGTGGAGTCGGTAGATAAATGTTCCAACTCCGACTCTGCAGTTTTTTGTACCTCCGACTCCTCTGTATTAATATGCGAATGTATTTATAAACACTTACAGTTGAATCCAAGTAGCTGTTCCATCAAGTTCTTCTAAGCTCTTCTAGCAGAGAGAGGTAGTTGGGCAGAAGCTGCTGCCTTCTCCTTTTTGTGCGCTGATCTGCTGCTGAAGATAGGGCAGTGGGAGGATCCAGGAAGGGGCATTTATTATAAAACATGATTTCCCTAGTAAACTTTAAACATGACTATGGGATTCTAAGCTAACAATCGGAGTTTACAAGTTTTTATAGCCTTAGCTGAATGGCAGCAGTTTTTCCATTGGTTTACAGCTTCAGTCTTGAACTATTGACCCTCCATTCCCTTCACTTATACAAGTGTCTCTTGTCCTGCAAAAAAACATATTTCCTTAATCCCTTATCAGTGAGAGGCGAGGTTAACCATGGGTTCCCTGTAACAGCAGAACACAACACTATGGAAAGTATAAGTATTGCCGCTCCTAATTGTGCGTTGCGTGCCATATAGTGAAGCATATGAAAAGCTTCTTCACGGCCAACGGCTGTCCGGGCATGCTGGGAGTTGTAGTTTTGCAACATCTGGAGGTCTGCAGGTTGAAGACCACTGCTCTAGGGAAACCATGGCTGAAGGATTGCTCTTTGCTTAGGCTAAGACTAGGATTATGCCTTTTACTTTGATAGCAGCATATACTAACCAGCCATTCTGTGTGGGCATGCTGGGAGTTGTAGTTTTGAAACAGCTGGAGGCACCCTGGTTGTAAAATACTGGTCTAAAAATTGTGGTCCTGGTCCTGTCCCTGTTTGCTTAGGGTCCCCGCAGCCAGAGTCCCTCCATGACAATAGGGCTCTCCCTTAGGACTAACCCCCTAGTCGCCTCATGTAAATGTTATTTAATGCATAAATAAATATATATTTAATATGGTTTATAGGAATACTTCTGTATAGGACCTTAGAGGTCATGTGCCTTTAATTAATTGTATTATGGTTCAAGGACCTTTGGGATCATGTGATATCCAGAGTTCACTGGGATCATAACTGATAGGTTCGGCTGACCAATGACCTTTGTCCCTCCCCCTTTAATATATAAGGGGCTGCAGCCACTAAATTAGCGCTCTTACTCTCTTCCTGCTGGACTAGCAAGCCGCACTAATCTCAGCACAAATCATCAATTCAAGCTAGACCCAAAGCCTAAGAATCCGCAGCCACTAAACGGGAGTTACTCAAAGCTCAAATACTCCAATCTCCAAAAAAAATAAAATTAAATAAATAAATAAATAAAAAATAGTAGCGCAGTGGCTAGCAATCAAAGCTCATTTATCCGGAGTCCCAGCAAACCTGTGAGGGACCTGTATCCCGGTTCACTCGTAAAAGACTTGTCGTTGCATAAAATATACAGTAAAGTTGCTTCAAGTTTACTTCAGAAAATCTGCTATGGACATTCTGTTATTTCTCCCTGCCGTTTGTGGGATGGATGGCGATAGGACAATTACATTGAGGAAACCTCACCCTGGCGTCACGACAATTAAAGGGGTATTCCAGGCAAAAACTTTTTTTTATATATCAACTGGCACCAGAAAGTTAAACAGATCTGTAAATTACTTCTATTAAAAAATCTTAATCCTTCCAATAGTTATTAGCTTCTGAAGTTTTCTGTCTAACTGCTCAATGATGATGTCACGTCACGGGAGCTGTGCATGATGGGAGAATATCCCCATAGGAGCTGGACAGCTCCCAGGACGTGAGTCATCAGAAAGCAGTTAGACAGAAAACAGCGACTCAACTTCAGAAGCTAATAACTATTAGAAGGATTAAGATTTTTTAATAGAAGTCATTTACAAATCTGTTTAACTTTCCGGAGCCAGTTGATATATATATATATAAAAAAAAAAGTTTTTGCCTGGAATACCCCTTTAAGGGTTATCACCAATATACTCTACACTATCACCTGCACCACATATAAAATGCAATCGACTAACAAACGGAAAGTTTGTCAGGACACTTATTCGCTAAATCATCGCCCATCCACCCCCCCTTTGAGAATTGGTAAAATTTATAAGGAAGACGTTGGTATCTATGGTGCAGAACATTACGCTCTCGCTGATGCTTTTTTTAGGAAGTTTTATGCAAATAGTTGTAGTCATTGAAACTTTCCCTCGGCCTCAATGGAATGTGAGATATTTGTTATTAGAGGAAGTGGGGAATGAAGCGATGACGTCCTACGTCGCTTCTACTCTATAGTATATTATTTACCCTTTAGTCTTCATTCCTGATGAGCAGATAGAAAAACCCCAAAAAAGCAAACCTTGGCCTTTCCGACCAATCACATTTCTGATTTTATGGTAGAAAATCACAATTTAGAATCCTATTGGCTGCTGTCGCTATTATTGACTCTTGCGTGGTACACAGTGCGCTTACTCTTCTGCTGCTGGACTTAAACTTCTCACTGTAAATAATAGATATTTCTTATTAATAAAAAATAACAATAATGAGAATATTTATTGATAAAAGATTTATTAATACTTTTTATTTTTATTGTAGTTTTTTATTATTAAATATCATTATAAGTGAGGAAACAAACGCAAACACAGGAAGAACATACAAACTCCTTACAGATATTGTCCTTAGTAAGGTTTATAACTAGGGCTTGGAACCATTCCAGTGGTTTAAACTTTGGGTTATTGAACATCTTTAAAATGTGTACATCCATGGACACAAGAAAAATAATCCAATGCTTAATCAGGAAGTCCATGATTAAGGTCATGCATTGACCGAAACATGTCGGATTATAGTTCTTTATTAATCCCTTAATGACCAACGGCGTACCTGTACGCCCGTGGGAATTCCGGTCCCCACCGCTAGCAAACCGTGGTGATTCTGGGACAATCGGGTCACCAGGTCACCCGGAAAAAAGTGTGATTGGGGCAGTCAGAGTTGGCACCAATCACCCTTGCCCAGCAGGAGTGAGGTGGCACCAGTGCCACCTCGCGACCTGCGTGATTAGTCGGCTGGACCAGTCGACCAATCACCTGTCCTTCTGGGTGGCATCAGTGGGTGATCAACAGTGGGGGGAGGGGGTGATCGGTGGTGGGGGATGTGGGGAAGCTCACCCGGGGTCCGGTGTGGCGGTGGTCTCCTGAGGCGGCGGTCCTGGTGGTCTGTAGCGGAGGCATCCAACAGCAGGAAGAAAGCACTGTTTGCCTCCTGCTGTTGCTTAGGAACAACTCCTAGCATGCACAGCCAAAGGGCATGCTGGGAGTTGTAGTTTTGCAACAGCTGGAGGCACAACTGAAACTCCCAGCATGCCCTTTGGCTGTCTGGGCATGCTGGGAGTTGTAGTTATGAAAGTGTGCCTCCAGCTGTTGCATGCACGGACAGCCAAAGGGCATCCAGGGAGTTGTAGTTTTGCGCCCCCCCCCCACAGGTGGGTTTATAGTAAGTTTCTCACTACAAGTTTTAGATGCAGCTAACTTTCCGTTGCAGCCCAACCTCCCACCGGAAAACTCCTGTGAACCCCCACCCGTGTGAATGTACCCTAAAAACGCTACACTAACACATAATAAAGGGTAAAACACATGCATATACCCCTACACAGTTACCTACCAATAAAAAAGAAAAAGGTCTTGTACCGCACTGTTAACAAAACGGAGCCTCCAGCTGTTGCAAAACAACTACTCCCAGTATTGCCGGACTGCCATTGACTGTCCAGGCTTGCTGGGAGTTTTGCAACAGCTGGAGGCACCCTGTTAGGGAAACGCTGCCGTAGGGTAATTTTGGTATCGGAGGCAAATGTAATTCTTGCATCTGGGTCCATCCCTATGCAAATATCTAATTTAGTCCTCAAATGCACATGGCGCTCTCTCACTTCAGAGCCCTGTTGTATTTCAAGGCAGCAGTTTAGGGCCACATATGGGGAATCTCCGTACTTGGGAGTAATTACCTAACAAATTTTGGGGGGCTTTTTCTCCTTTTATTCCTTATGAAAAGGTAAAATTGGGGTCTACACCAGCCTGTTAGTTTACACTAACATACTGGTGTTGCCCCATACGTTTCATTATCTTACAGCGCTGATTGGCGCGAAACATATGTCGCTCTAGCCTTTGACAGCGCCCGCTATGTGTACTCACGCTATACACCTACAATAAGGCACTAAAACGGAGCGGTGAGTGCAGCCTTTTCATTTAGGCTTTGCACCACCACCTTTTGTGTTGTATACTGTACACGCACTGTCAAAGGACATTGCGCATTATTACTTGTAGTGCCAGATTGTTTCTCCATTTGTGATATAGTTTATCACCGATCCTCTAGATAAATGTACGATCCACACGGAAATTGTTGTCGCTGGCTTGGTGCTACAGATTAACATGGACACCGAGTAAAATTATAAATACGTAGTTTTTCTTTATCGGGCCGACTCATTTTAAGATTCCTTCTCCCTTCATCAGGTTTGTCTTAGCTTTAAAGGGGTACTCCGATGGAAAACTTTTTTTTTTATTATTTTTTTTTTAAATCAACTGGTGCGTTAAAGTTAAATAGACTTGTAAATTACTTCTATTAAAAAATCTTAATCCTTCCAGTACTGATTAGCTGCTGAATCTACAGAGGAAATTATTTTCTTTTTGGAACACAGAGCTCTCTGCTGAGATCACGAGCACAGTGCTCTCTGCTGACATCTCTGTTCATTTTAGGAACTGTCCAGAGCAGCATATGTTTTCTATGGGGATTTTCTCCTACTCTGGACAGTTCTTAAAATGGACAGAGATGTCAGCAGAGAGCTCTGTGTTCCAAAAAGAAAATAATTTCCTCTGTAGTATTCAGCAGCTAATAAGTACTGGAAGGATTAAGATAATTTTCAAATCTGTTTAACTTTCTGGCACCAGTTGATTAAAAAAAAAAAAAAAAAAGTTTTCCACCGGAGTACCCCTTTAAGGCATATGAATGTTTATAAAGGGGTCCCCAGCTTAGGACCCCCTATATTAACCAGAGTAAAGAACTACTGAGAAGCTGTGTTCACACTGGAGGAGCCTGTCCATGATATGGTCATCCATTTATTTGGGTGAGTACAATGTAATGGTGCCTTTCTGTCTGGCTACGGAGACCCCAGCAGTATGGGCCTGGATGGATTCCATTTACAAGATGTTGTCGTATGGCAGTGTTTCCCATCCAGTGTGCCTCCAGCTGCTGCAAAACTACAGCTCCCATTACGGAGACCTGGAGTAGACTGGATTAAGAGGTCCAGTACGTATGCTAACGATTTGTTGGAAGCAGATGTAGTTCGCCCCTGGTCATTGTCGGCTTTATTACACACTAAATACTGAGCTTTACCGAAGGATGTAAGAGGAGGCCTACTTAGAAGAGATACGGTTGCAGCCTGGAAGGCCTGCAGAGACTGGCTTAAAGGGGTACTCCGGTGGAAATATTTATTTATTTTTTTTTTTTTTTGTAAATCAACTGGTGCCAGAAAGTTAAACAGATTTGTAAATTACTTCTACTACTACTACTTCTATAAAAAAAAAATCGTAATCCTTCCAATACTTATTAGCTGCTGAATACTACATAGGAAATTCTTCACCGTCACACAGTGCTTCAGCCGATCACTGGACATCGCTGCGGCTGGTCATAGGCTGAAACGCCGTGTGATGTTTTTGTCTTTATTTCGTAACTGGATTGTAAAGTGATGGCGCTGCTATGACCTCCGAATGTTTTGCGCAGCATCATGTCCTCTGCGTGTGTTGATCTCATATATATATATATATATATATATATATATTATATATTTGTATCTACCTTGTATCTATATATTTATCAATCTAATGTCTCAATCTTTTTGCTATGCCTTAAAGGAGATCTGTCAGCTCTATAACTTGACCACTGAGCATAGAAGGTAATGCTGAGTTGCAGCATGCAAGCCTCCTCCCTCCCCCACCCCTCTCTGCCCTGCATGATTGCTAAACAGGACTAGGCTTCCAGTACTGATCCCTGCAAGTCAATCACACGTGGCAGGAAGGGAGGAGGCGTGCAAGTTGTGACCCAGCCACACCTTTTTGACACTTGAGCTTAATATAGGGCTGTTTCCCTGTTGTAAATGAACTATTGTGTATACTTTGGGCTACCTAAAAAAAAGAAAAATATTGCTGCCTCATTTTATAAAACAAAACAAACGTGAATGGCAGCAGAGGTCTCTAATCTCTAATCATCTCATTTTGTAGCCTGTCTTCCAGGGACAACCATGTCGCTACAATTCTCTCCCCCCCCCCCCCCCCCCAACGTTAAAATTTGAGCAACTCTGGAACTCCCTATATACACGTTGAGTATTTGCTGCATCATGTTGCACTGAAATAGCTTCTGAATAATTAGGAAGGTTTCAAGTTGCAACATTTTGCAATCCTTCTCTATGACTGTGACATTTCTTTGCCATGTCCATTTGGAAAGCTTTTTGCCCTAAAAGTTCTTTACAGCTCTAGAGCAGTGGTCTCCAAACTGTGGACCTCCAGGTGTTGCAAAACTACAACTCCCAGCATGCCCGGACACCCGGCATATTTCACAACTACAACTACCAGCATGCCTACACAACAAACGTGTTGCAAAACTACAACTCCCAGTGTGCTCGGACAGCCAATGTATTGCAGAACTACAAGTACCAGAAAGTCCGGACAGCCAGCCTATTGCGAAACTTCAACTACTAGAATGCCCGTACAACCAACATATTGCAAAATCACAACTCCCAGCATGCCCAGACAGCCAACATAATGCAAAACTGCTACTCCCATAATCCCTGGACAGCCAGTGTTTAGCAAAACTACAACTCCCAGAATGCCCAGACAGCCGACGTATTGCACAACTACAACTACCAGCATGCCTACACAACCAACGTATTGCAAAACTACAACTCCCAGAATGCCTAGACAGTAGGCGTAATGCAAAACTACAACTCCCAGAATGCTCGGACAGCGAATGATTGCAAAACCACAAGTCCCAGCATGCCCGGACAGCCGTTGGCTGTCCGGGCTTGCTGGGACTTGTTGTTTTGCAACATCTGGAGGTCCACAGTTCGGAGACCCTGCATACAGCCCCCCATATCTCAGCATGTGACTATGACCATTCCTGCAGTCTCTGTACATACACTACACATTTGTGGTGTCCCGGTACCGTATTGCATACCGTACCTTGTATGGTGGTCCCCAAAGTCAGAGTAACTACGCTCAGGTAGGTTCCTCCAGGTGGGACAGCCCCTAGTCGCCTCTTCTCTACGCTAATTTTGTAATGTTTATACATGTATATATTTAATAATAATAATGTATATTTAATATAATGTATAGTATACTTACCTTGTTGGCGTCGCAGGACCTTCGGTCATGTGACTGTGTTAAATCCTCTGTGGTATGTTAGAGGACCTTTTGGAGGTCCTTGGGTCACATGTTACCCGTAATCCTGTGTAAAGGTGATTGACAGCAGTATTGGACCAATTAGCACTAGTCCAGCCCCTGCCCATATAAGGGAGCTGTAGCCAATGATCGCTCTCTTGGGTTTCTGCTCTAGTGGATGCCGGACTAGCAGGACGGATCTGCGCAACTTTCAAAGACAAGCTAGGCCTAAAGCCTTCCAGCCTCAGCCTTAACTAAACCGTGAGTTAAAATCTCAATCCCCGCTAAAGCTAGCGTGACTACTGGACCGAATCTAAACCCCTAAATCCAATGGATCAGCGCAACAATTATCTTCCTAAGCTCAATAGACTCACAAAGTCCCAACCACTTGTCAAACTCTAATAGACTTTGTTATATGGACTGTTCCTGTTCATTATTGCCTAAAATCTTCAGTAAAAGTTCCGACGAGTTTCTGTAAATCTTCGGTTGTGGACCATCAATTATTTACTATCTCCCTATCGCTCTTGGGACGGGTGGCGGTACGACAAGCATACAGAGAATAGCCCACACCCTGGCGTCACGAATAGTAAGGGTTAAGCAATCACCCTTAGTAACCGCACAGCTACACCCCCTATACCCTATAACCCCAGGCTATCAGACATTTACAGCAGTCCCTATATGTTTCCCTTGCAGAATATCCGGATCTTTCTTGTATAGTTGATACACTTATTGTTTCTTCTTATATAGTGATCCCTCAACTTACAATGGCCTCAGCATACAATAGTTTCAACATACAATGGTCTTTTCTGAACCATTGTAACTTGAAACCAGACTCAACATACAATGTTATGGACATTGAAATGTGTCACAACTGGAGGAACTGGGCATTTTACTGGTAAATCACCTCTATTACTGAAGTGCCTGCACTGACTGGCTGTCTGGTAGTGCCCCCTACAGTACAGGGAGGAACTACAAGTTCTGTACTACTCCTTACCTGTGCCAGGGTTAGCTGCTCCTTTGGACACCAAGTAAGGGCGGCTCCATTTTGGACACTTGGTGTACTGTATAGGACCCTGAAGAAGCCCCTGTCCTCTACATAAACCATTGTTTCCCAACCAGGGTGCCTCCAGCTGTTGCAAAACTACAACTCCCAGCATGCCCGGACAGCCAACGGCTGTCCGGGCATGCTGGGAGTTGTAGTTTTGCAACAGCTGGAGGCACCCTGGTTGGGAAACAGACATACATACAGTGATTTACAGCTCCCAGCAGATCTTTCTTACTTTTATATGGAAGGATTTGCTTTATCTATATTAGTTATCTACTTATTTTTCTTTAATCCTCCCTTTTTTCCTATTTTTGGATGACATTTTGGTGGCTTCAGAACCAATTATCAGGTTTCCATAGAATTATGGTCTCAACATACAATGGTTTCAACATACAATGGTCGTCCTGGAACCAATTAATATTGTAACTTGAGGGACCACTGTATAAGATTCCACCATGAATAAATCTTTGCCGTTTTGTCGTCTCTTAAGCTTACGTTGGGTTTTTGATGGTGTAATTTACTTTCATCTCTTGTTGACTCCTAATCTATGGGGTACAGGCTGAGCCATGCATACATTGATCTGGAGGTGCAGACGTAAGGGAGAGTTATTTTAAAGTTTGTCCGTCGCTGTAATTAAAGGGGTACACCCACCTTACACATTAATGGCATATGCGCAAAATTTGGCTGCCCTCTAGCAAGTCCTTTCCATGAGACCAGGGAAGGGGCTTCTGCCAAAGATAGCACCACAAACGTGCAAAAGGGGATGGGCACAGGTACCGCTGGACCCCATAGCATCCTTATGGTACGAATGCAGTTTTTGCTCCATATTGGATCAGAACCCAGGACCGAGCACTGCAATTCCTATTGATTAGATCAGTGTTTCCCATCCAGGGGGCCTCCAGCTGTTGAAAAACTTCAACTCCCAGCATGCCCGGACAGCCAACAGCTGTCTGGGCATGCTGGGAGTTGTAGTTTTGCAACACGTTGGCTGTCTGGCCATGCTGGGAGTTGTAATTTTGCAATTCGTTGGCTGGCCGGGCATGCTGGGAGTTATAGTTCTGCATATGTCAGCTCTCTGAAGAGTCACATCTCGGAGTAGTTTTTTTTTTACTTCTGTCTCATCTACTCAGGTTGTCGCCTATATTACCTTTTTTCACATGTTTCAAGGTCAAGTTGGAGGAAAAGCCTTTTTTAAATCATTCTGAGCGTTATTTTTTTGCGTGCAATAACAAGAAAAATCCCAACAACTCTCAGACGCCCGGAGCTGCCTTGTCTAATGTAGGGAATGATGCGCTGGAAAGAAAAAAAAAATACAGCTACGGGCCATTCCTGAACTTCAGCAGACCTCTAGAGCAGTGTTTCCCATCCAAGGTGCCTCCAGCTGTTGCAAAACTACAACTCCCAGCATGCCCGGACAGACAATGTGTTGCAAAACTACAACTCAGCTGGAGGCACCCCAGTTGGGAAACAACAATTCCCAGCATGCCTGGATAGCCTTTTGGCTGTCCGGACATGCTGGGAGTTGTAGTTTTGCAACAGCTGGAGACAAACTGGTTAGGAAACCCTGCCCTATATTGTTGGTAATCTTATAATGTGCCTCTAGTTGTTGCAAAACTACAACTCCCAGCATGCCCGGACAGCCTTTGGCTGTCCGGGCATGCTGGGAGTTGTAGTTTTGCAACAACTAGAGGCACCCTGGTTGGGAATTGGTGCTTAAATTGTGGATAATATTGGGATAACCCCCTCTTGAATATTTCATGCTTTGCTCCTTCAGGCCCTGCATTAGGTATAACGTGGACGTCTGAAAGTAATAATAATAATAATATTATTTATTATTAATAATAATAATTATTAATATAAATATAAATATATATAATATTTTTTTTATATATATATTATAAAATATATATATATATATATATATATATATATATATATATATATATATATATATATATATATAATTATTATTTTTTATTAGTATATTTTCCCTGGTAGATTTTTATTCCATTAGCTCGGGTTCCGGCCATACCCCACTATATTAAGAAACTTCTCTTCTCACCTCCTATAAAGCGTGGTCAAGGTCAGTGTTCTATTTTTTATTTTTTTTTATTTTATTTTTTTTTCTCCCCCCCCCCCCCCCCCGGCTATAAATACTTTTGGGTAGGCCGCCGTTAATTTTTGTTTCCATTTAAAGCCGCGGCTTTTATTTACAGTCTCGCTCGTTCGTTCTTCCCATTTCGCATTGTCTGGTCTATGGGAGCTGCTTTTCCGAGGCTTTCTGCATTGCAGACATTGTTTTAGCGTTTTATAATCTGTTGCTTCTGTTTACAGGAGTGTGCGCCGAGCCTCGCGTGTCACAATGGAATAAAGCTATTTCTGTCGGCATGCGCTGGGCCCTTGATCCTAGTGAAGGCTGCGGTGTTCACAGAGAATTATCAGTTTATGCACAACGCCACATAGACGACACACTAGTTTGGTTGTAAAATGTGTGTGTTTATGTATATGTATAAAAAAAAAGAAAAAAATATAATATATATGTGTGTGTATGTGTGTATATATATATATATATGTATATGTGTGTGTGTGTGTATGTATATATGTATATGTATATATATATGTATATGTATATATATATATATATATATATATATATATATATATATATATATATATATATATAATATACACACACAAATATACACACACACCATCTCCCATAAGTGAGTCCTGCCCTCTGCTCCATTATAAAGTAGTACATGGCCTATATAACAGTGTACAATCTTGTGTCCCCTCAAAATAACTCAACACACGGCCATTAATGTTTAAACCTTGGCTTCAAAAGTTCTATAAAATTTTGTGTGGTCACTAGAGATGAGCGAACTTACAGTAAATTCGATTCGTCACAAACTTCTCGGCTCGGCAGTTGACTTTTCCTGCATAAATTTGTTCAGCTTTCAGGTGCTCCGGTGGGCTGGAAAAGGTGGATACAGTCCTAGGAGACTCGCTCATCTCTAGTGGTCACTATTATTTTCCAGCTATGCCTTAACGGAGAACTCCAGAACATAAAAATTGTCCCCCATACTGCCGGCAGTAAAAAAAATAAAGATGTACATACCTTCCTCCCCTCCCCCGGGGCCTCCGGTAACCGTCTCCGGTCTCCGCCACGATCCTCTTGATCGGCAGTGTGACGTTTCGGCCCCGGCCGCAGGTGCCGGTGTAGTGAAGAATTTTGTGTCCTGAAGCGTTCTCACACTGCCGCTCAGCCTATCGCCGGCCGAGTCTGACTTCGCTGCGGCTGGTGATTGGCTGAGCGCAGTATGACTCATCCGACCACCGGCAACCAGGAAGTGGATCGCGGCGGAGACCGGAGCCGGTTACCGGAGGCCCCGGGGGAGCGGAGGAAGGTATGTACATCTTTATTTTTTTACTGTCGGCAGTATGGGCCACAATTTTTATATTCCGAAGTTCTCCTTTAAAGAGTACCTGTCACCAAATAAAACTTTTAATATAGTGTTCCTTGTGTGTGTAAGTAGCGTACACTTTCCCATTCACTTGCTTTTAAAATTTATCAACCTAAATATGTATAAATGTAATCGAAAAATCAGCCACTAGGTGGCTCTGTTCTGTTCCCTGCCACAATTAATACAGTGAGTTTGGTCTCTTCCTGGCCTGGCAGGAGACCTTACCTAGGAAGTGCTTCTGGCTGCATGCACTAAGCTTGGTTGACAACTGCACAGAGCCTGACTGAAAGCTGCACAGAGCTTGAGGTCTTCTATTCATCACAGCTTTGCAACCATGTGAGGGCGGAAGTTGTCCCCCAGCAGGCTTTAGTGATGTCATGTCTGCTAGGAAATGCCCACTTTCTCCTGCTGGGAGATTGCACTATGTGTGCAAGAATAAAGGAATGATACAGAGGTTTTTTTTTTGTTTGTTTTTTAAAGCTCTGAAATGTTTTAAGGGTGGGAGGGGTGTTAGGAGTAGGTAGGGAACATAGCCTGAGTTAGTTTAGAAAAGTTTATTTGGTGACAGGTACTTTTTAAGCCTTTTGGCCATAGATTTCGCGAGACCTTCACAGGTTTCCCCCTGGAGTCCTCTTCCCTCCTCCATGATGACATCACGGAGCTGGTGGATGTTAGAGACCTTGTGCTCCCCACCTTCTCTTTAAGGATTCCCTACAAATGGTCAATAGGGTTTAGGTCTGGAGACATGCTTGGCCAGTCCATTACCTTCAGCTTCTTTAGCAAGGCAGAGGTGGTCTTGGAGGTGATTGGGGTCATTATCCTGTTGATTGCGGCCCAGTCTCTGAAGGGAGGGGCTCATGCTCTGTTTCACTATGTCACAGGACATGTTGGCATTCATGGTTCCCTTAATGACCTGTAGCCCCCAGTGCCAACAGCCCTCATGTAGGCCTAGACCATGACACTCCACCACCATGCTTGACTGTAGACAGGACACGCTTGTCTTTGTACTCCTCACCTGGATGACCCCACACATGCTTGACACCATTTAAACCAAATAAGTTAATCTTGGTCTCATCGGCCCACAGGACATGGTCCCAGTAATCCATGTCCTTTAGTCTTCTTGTCTTCAGTAAACGGTCTGTGGGCTTTCTTGTGCTTCATCTTTAGAAGAGGCTTTCTTCTGGGAAGTCATGCAGACCAATGTGATGCAGTGTGCGCTGCATGGTCTGAGCACTGACAGGCTTGGTCACCTATCCCTTCAACCTCTGCAGCAATGCTGGCAGCACTCGTACATCTATGTCCCAAAAAACAATTTTGGATATGACGCTGAGCACGTGCACTCAACTCCTCTGGTCGACCATGGCGAGGCCTGTATTGAGTGGAATCTGTCCTGTGAAACCGTTGTATAGTCCTGCCCAGCTTGCTGCAGCTCAACTTCAGGGTCTTGGCAATCTTTTTTTTTTTTTTTTTTTTTTTTTAGCCTAGGACATCTTTATGTAGAGCAACAATTCTTTTTTTTTTTTTTTTAGAGAGTGTGCGAGCGATAACAACAAATTTTAAGACACCTGCTGCCCATTCACACCTGAGACCTTTTTATACTAATGAGTCACATGACACTGGGGAAGGTTAATGACTTACTGGATGTCCTCATTTTTGTTGCCAAGGTTACCCTGTCATCCCCTTATTATCAGGAAACTTTTTATCCTAATGAATGTAATAAAATTAAATAATTCACCGACCCCCGTGAAACTTTAGGACGCGGGAACAGGTTCGCTATCTACATATGTGCAGCAGGTCGATGCTTAGTGCTTTGGGGGAATTCTTGAAAAGGAATGTCAAAGCTGACACACCTTATGGGATTCTTTATATTCCCCCCCCCCCCCCCCCCCCAAAAAAAAATGAAAAAAGTCTTTTTTTTTTTTTTTATTGTTTTGGTGACTTTGGATTCCTAATCATTGCATTACAGTACAGACCTGGCCATGATGCTTCCATTTTGTTCCAAGCATATGGCAGACATGGAAGTCTCCGCAGCCTGTGTCCTGGACCTCCTGTGTGCCGCCAGATTTTTACAGGTGGCGCTATAGGAGGGGGGCAGATTTAGCACTTGCACCCAATGCCTTGGATTACATTATTTTGCATTGGGTCCCTGAAGCATTAGATGTGTTGTCCTATTAGGGCAGTGTTTTCCGACCAGGGTGCCTCCGGCTGTTGCAAAACTACAACTCCCAGCATGCCCGGACAGCCGTTGGCTGTCCGGGCATGCTGGGAGTTGTAGTTTTGCAACAGCTGTAGGAACCCTGGTTGGAAAACATTGCTTTATAGATTGCTGACTTTTGCAGTATGGTGCGGATTAAGGTGTATACTCGGCTTTTGGCCGTCGGGGCATGCTGGGAGTTGTCGTTTTGCAACAGCTGGAGGCACCCTTGTTGGGAAACACTGTTGTGTTGACCAGTCAATAAAAAATCATTGCTCCTCTGACCTGAGCGACTGTGATAGGGGCCACATAGTGATGTGTAGACTACTGGGTCAGATCATCTCCAGAGCGGTCTTGTGGGGGTGTTCCCAGTATGTAGTGGTTGGTACCGACTAAAAGAGGCCAAGGCTCATTGATGTGTGGGGGCGAAGGCCCGTCTGGTCTGATTTGATCCCACGGAAGAGCTGCTGTAGAGCAAACTGCTGAAAAACTTCCTGCTGTCTATGATAGAAAGGAGTCCGATCACACAGGACATCACAGCTGTGTATATGGGGCCCCACAGACTGAACAGTGCCCATGTGACCCCTGTCCACCCCCGAAAATGTCTACATTGGGCATCAGAACTGGAGCAGTAGTAGGAGGTGTCTGGTCTGATGGCTGACCTTCTCAATCATGTGGACGGCCGGGTGCGTCACTTACCTGGGGAGAAGATGGCAGCAGGATGCATTATGGGAAGAAGACAGGCTGGCGGGGCCGTGTGATGGGCGATGTCCTGCTGGAGGCCTTGTGTCCTGGCATCATGTGGTGGTTACTGTGACACGTACCACCTACCTGACCATTGTACTGACAAAGTCCCCTCTTCATGGCAGCGGGGCCCCCTAATGGCAGCGGCCTCTATCAGCAGGATAATGCCCCCCGACCTCACTGCAGACATTGTTCAGGAATGAGGATCATGACACAAAGATGAAGATGGCGACACGGCCTCCAGATTCTCCAGATCTCATCTGATCAATTATCTGTGGAATCTGCTGGATAAACAAGTCCCCTCCATGGAGGCCGCAGCTCACACCTTACAGGATCTGATGCCTCAAGACCCAGCAAAGGGATATGTGGTCCGGGCCTTATGGGTCACATCGCAGGGATATGGGGTCCAGGCCTCGGGTCACATCACAGGGATATGGGGTCCGGGCCTCATGGGTCACATCGCAGGGATATGGGGTCCGGGCCTTATGGGTCACATCGCAGGGATATGGGGTCCGGGCCTTATGGGTCACATCGCAGGGATATGGGGTCCGGGCCTCATGGGTCACATCCCAGGGATATGGGGTCCGGGCTTCATGGGTCACATCCCAGGGATATGGGGTCCGGGCCTCAGGGGTCACATCCCAGGGATATGGGGTCCGGGCTTCATGGGTCACATCCCAGGGATATGGGGTCTGGGGGTCAGATCCTCCGATGGTTGTAATGTTATAGCTGAGCTCTCCAGTGTATATTTTGACATAGACCCCCCCCCCCCTTCATTCTTCTGACATTAGACTACAACCTCTCCTCCATGATATCCTGTCATAAGCCCCCCAGCGCCATTTCTGTTTGCCGTCTGTGCGGACCCTCACCCGACATGTCACAACAGCTGAAGATTACATTGTGCGATCCTTTCTCCGAGGAGGAAGTGCCGTCATAAAGGACACTATTGTCTGACATATTCATTTCTATAGCGGACAACTGTTCTTTAGATTTAGCTTTCTGAATGGAGGCAGCAATATAAAGGGGGGGTCTGAAGGAAAACCGTACTTTACGGAAAAAGGAGTAGGAAGGAAAAAAAAATAGAAACAAAATGAATTCCGGGTCTCGTATTTGTCATGGCGAATCCGTGTGCAGGTTTGTAACTTCAGTGAGTTCATTCATAAACCAAACAAGGACTTAATCTGTAGTTTGTTTTAGTAAAGAGCAGATCCTACGTCCAAGAGGAAATGATTCACTGTGCGAGTCCGGCTCCAGCGCTTCACCGCGCCACTTACCCCAGGACACACAAACCACTGTAGTATGGATGAGATCAGCTTTATAATGCCAACCGACCCCCTCCCCCCGCCGGGTCCCCACAATAATAATAATTTTATCTTTTTTTTTTTTTTCCCTCTTTAAATCACAAAGTTTCTTCTTTCCTGGGGTCGGTTCGGGTCACTCCCGATATCGATCAGTCAAACAACTCTTGGCCTAAAGTAATTGAGTAAACAGTTATTTCCTAATGAGTGCTTGATAAATTGCTCCACATAGTAGTAAAAGTGGTGGTGGTAGAAGTAAGTAGGTGTTTGTAGAAGTAGTGGTGGCAGTGGTTGGTGGTGGTAGTCGTGGTGGAAATAGTGATGGTGGCTGGTGTTCTGTGGTAGTAGTCATGGTTGGTAATGGTAGTAGTGGAGGTGGATGGTTTCGGTTATGGTGGATGTTAGTAGTGGTCTTGGTGGTGGTTTGCAGTGGATGGTGGTAGTAGTATAAGTAGTGGTGGTGGTTGGTGTTTGTAGTAGTTGGGCTGGTTGTTGTTGTTAGTAGTAGTGTTGGAGGTAGTAGTAGTCGTGGTTGATTTTGGTTATGATTGGTGGTAGTAGTATAAGTAGTGGTGGTAGTGGCAATAGTGGTGGTAGTAGTTTGGTGGTAGTAGTCTGGTTGGTGGTGGTGGTGGTAGTAGTCCGGTTGGTGCTGGTGGTGGTGGTAGTAGTAGTCCGGTTGGTGGTGGTAGTACTAGTAGTCCGGTTGTTGGTGGTAGTAGTAGTTTGGGTGGTAGTGGTTCAGTTAGTAGAAGTAGTGGTAGTGGTTTGGGTTTTGGTAGTAATTCGGGTGGTGGTGGTGATAGTGGTGGTGGTAGTAGTAGTAGTTCGGTTGGTGGTGATAGTGGTGGCGGTAGTAGTAGTAGTAGTTCGGTTGTTGGTGGTGGTAGTAGTAATTCGGCTGGTGGTAGTAGTCGTGATTGGTTATGGTGGATGTTAGTGGGTGGTGGTGGTGGTGGTGGTGGTAGTAGTCTTGGTGGTGGCTTGTGGTAGCAGCAGCAGTATTGCAGTTTTATATGGCCATTCATATCCTCTGTCAACAAACGCATGGTTTTTACCACAGTTGGGAGCTGTAGACGTAGCCTTAAAATATGTGAGCGATACATTCACTCTTTACAGTGGTACAGAATTGATATAATAATAATAAAAAAAAAAATCTTTACACTATTGACCATTCTAAATAAAGGACGTAAAGAATTGGCTAAAATGACAATCTCTCAGGTCACATGACCTAAATATAATATCGCAGAAACATATGACACCAGTGATCAAATCAATAAAGATCTTTGTTGTTCAAAAAGTCTGCACATATCCCATAACACATAGTTTCAATATAGCAGGGTTTCCCAAGCAGGGTGGCTCCAGCTGTTGCAAAACTACAACTCCCAGCAGGCCCGGGCATGCTGGGAGTTGTAGTTTTGCAACAGCTGGAGCCACCCTGCTTGGGAAAGACTGATCTATGGACTGAGCACTGAATGTGGACAGACGAGAGTAGAATTGTTCCTGTGTTTGGTCACATTCTCCGTTTCTTGTTGCACAGGGCGGACGGGTCCAGTGAGGTCGTAAAGCGCGCCCCCGACCCATGTGTCTCCATCTACTATTCCTTTTCCTAGAGATCCTCTTTATCCTTACCACCTACTTTACACATGATCCCCACATATACGCTGCGGGGGAAGCGGCGATGTTTCTGGGTTATCCGCAGCTCATGACCTACTTATTATGCACCCAAGAAAGTCCATATAGAAGTTTTGCTGTCTCCAAAAATAAACCTGAAATTCATTAATTATGTTAAGGATTTTGGAAATATTTGCAAAAAAAAAAAAAAATAATTGCATATAATGTTCAGGTATTTTATTTTTTATTAAATATTCCAGGGAAATTGCCATTTTAGTGATTCACAGGATCAAGTGGCCCCTTTGCCGTGGCTGCGTGTTCCGCAGGGGTTGGGACAATTTTACCGCAAAGTAAAACCAGAATATTCTGCACTTTATGGGGGCATTTTTTATCCTATTAATAGGATATGCCATAAATGTCCTAATAGGGAAGGGTCCCGGAGGAAACGATGGTTCACTGACTTGAGTTTGGTCAATTCCAGGACACTATTGTGATGTCCCAGTACGGGATATGTTCCTACAGTCCTGTCAGGATGAGTCCCTGTACGTCCTCGAGGCTCTCCTCCACTGTCCTTCCCCCCCCCCCCCCCCCCCCCAATAATGTGTAGAAGTTATATATTAAGTGTAGAGGACCTTTGATATGGTCACATGATTGTTAGTCACATGATAATTGTCACATGTCTGTTATGTTTTGTTACCAAGAGAGCACCAGGTGACCAGATGACCCGCAGCTAGCCTATGGGCTCCTTGAACAGCCCCTTTATAAGGGGGGGGGGGGGGGGGAGATGAGCTGCCTTTTCTGCTCGTGTTTCACTTTCTGCTGATGTGAAGTCCAGTCCAGACGTCTCAGGGTCAGTGTCCAGCACATCTGGAGGCCTCAAGCCTAAATTACAGCCACAAGTCAGTAAGTCATCTCTGTCTGCTGTCACTATCTTCAGTCAAGTCAATTATAGTCAGCGTGGCTGTGCTAAAGTCTGTCAAAGTCACTGCAAGTCCCAGCAAGCTGCGAGGTCCCTCATGTTACTGGTCACCTCTTTGGGATCCTTAATGCCTTGTAAAGACTGTGAGACCTGTACAACTTCAGTAAAGCCACCGTTAACCTGGCCTTGGACTATTGTCCTGCCTAACCTAGGAGTACCGGGATTACCTTCGGGTGGTTACATAGGCAAACCACACCCTGGCGTCACGAACACTAAGGGGTTAACACCATCTACCCCTGGGCAAAAGCATCTGCCCCTACACCTCACATCGCACCCCCATGGCTCACCACACTATATAATTTCTATACCGGTGCTTCTTAACCAGTTCACCTCCAGTTGTTGCAAAACTAAACCTTTCACAGACTGATTTGCATGCCCCCCACCCTTCTCGCACAGACTGATCATGGGGGGGGGGGCATGATCAGTCTGTGTGAGAAGGAATTTAGAAGTTTAGGAGTCCGGTCTCTTTTAATGAATTACAGCCTTCTTTGTACAAGCAGTCAATTGCTGTTCAGGTCCGCCCACTGGACTCCTGATTACAGAAAAAGAAGTCATGTAGTCTTTCCAATCAAACATGGTGCTCTCTGCTGCCACCTCTGACCATGTCAGGAACTGCCCAGAACAAGAGCAAATCCACAGAGCTAACCTCTCCTGCTCTGGACAGTTCCTGACATGTACAGAGGTGTCAGCAGAGAGCACTGTGGTCAGACTGAAAAGAAATATACAACTTCCTGTGGAGCATACAGCAGCTAAGTACTGGAAGGATTAAGATTTTTAAATAGAAGAAATTTACAAATCTGTAGAACTTTCTGACCTCGGTAGATTACAAAAAAATTTAAAAAAAAAATTATCAATAGATTAGGTAACAGATACAGCTGCCATTTATCTTTCTAAGACTCCTGAATGGCAAATCTGCTTTGTTATGTTTGAGATGATGCATTCTGGGTTTTGGGAAAGCTGAGTGATAGTCTCTGTTGGAGCTCTAGTTGGATTTGTTTTAGTTTTATATTATAGCACTCCTTTCTTTTTAACAATTTAGAGATACAAGGTAATGAAAATGACATTACGGAATTCCCATATTTCTGATAATTCTGCGTCTTTCAGGGAGTTTTTATCTTGTCCGCTCAGTAGTTTTTGGTTTGTGCTCCAGGACTGGTGAAGGGGAATATTCATGTAGAAAGCGGCTTCTAGAGAACAGAACAGCTTTGTATCCAGTGTCTGGCGAGTTGTGAAGGAACGCTTTACTCAGCAAAGAAATACAAAAACAAACACACCCTTCCTCCATGAGAGAAGTGCACAAGTAATGATCCAGAGTGGCCAGGGACGCAGCACACTGCGGGGACTCGGGTGTCAGGGGCCGCAGAGATGGGTGCGAGCGTCCATGCCGGTCATCCGGTTCCGATTTGGTGCCACTTTACAGAACCTTTGTAGAAACTGCTTCCCAGAAGCTGATGGAGTGATCTATGTGGACTTTGGTTACTTTGTAGCAGTTGCTTACTTCTAGAAATGGTGCCACCTCTGTCCATGGTTTGTGACTGGTATTGCAGTCTAGCACCAGTAACGTACAGGGTGCAATACCACACACAGCTATGGAATAGTGATGGTTTTGCTCATCCCAGATAATCCTATTAACTGGGAATATTCTGTTGTAGTCACTGTGTACATACATTACATTACTTATCCTGTACTGATCCTGAGTTATATGCTGTATTATACTCCAGAGCTCTACTCACTATTCTGCTGGTGAGATCACTGTGTACATACATTACATTACTTATCCTGTACTGATCCTGAGTTATATCCTGTATTATACTCCAGAGCTCTACTCACTATTCTGCTGGTGAGGTCACTGTGTACAGACATTACATTACTTATCCTGTACTGATCCTGAGTTATATCCTGTATTGTATTATATCTCAGAGCTGTACTCACTATTCTGCTGGTGGAGTCACTGTGTACATACATTACGTTACTTATCCTGTATTGATCCTGAGTTATATCCTGTATTATACTCCAGAGCGGTACTCACTATTCTGCTGGTGGAGTCACTGTGTACATATATTTCATTACTTATCTTGTACTGATCCAAACATACATCCTATATGTGACTCCACCAGCAGAATAGTGAGTACAGCTGTGGAGTATAAAACAGGATATAACTCAGAATAAGTAATGTAATGTATGTACACAGTGACCTCACCAGCAGAATATTGAGTACAGCTCTGAGATATAATACAATACAGGATATAACTCCGGATCAGTACAGGATAAGTAATGTAATGTATGTACACAGTGACCTCACCAGCAGAATAGTGAGTACAGCTCTGGGGTATAATACAGGATATAACTCAGGATCAGTACAGGATAAGTAATGTAATGTATGTACACAGTGACCTCACCAGCAGAATAGTGAGTACAGCTCTGGAGTATAATACAGGATATAACTCAGGATCAGTACAGGATAAGTAATGTAATGTATGTACACAGTGACCTCACCAGCAGAATAGTGAGTACAGCTCAGGAGTATAATACAGGATATAACTCAGGATCAGTACAGGATAAGTAATGTAATGTATGTACACAGTGACCTCACCAGCAGAATAGTGAGTACAGCTCTGGAGTATATTACAGGATATAATTCAGGATCAGTTCTTGAAATGGACAAAGGTGGCAGCATAGAGCACAGTTTCTGACTGTAAACACTACATGATTTCCTCCAGGAAGCTGCTGGTTTATCAGATCATTGAATGTTATTAGAATGCAAATCTGCAGATTGTAAACCAGCAGGGGCTTTCTCTAATACTTAGGGTTAGTTAGAATCATTCTAGTACAGTGATCTCCAAACTTTTGCAAAATTACAACTCCCAGCATGCCCGGACAGCCGTTGGCTGTCCGGGCATGCTGGAAGTTGTAGTTTTGCAACAGCTGGAGGTCCGCCTTTTCAGAGACTCTTTATAAACTATAATATTTTCCTGAATCTTTAGGTTGTTTTTATACCTTTTGGTGTCTACTGAAGAACCATAGTGTAAAAATCTTATACTTTTCTGTTCTCTCATTCATAAATATTTATTCCCCGCGGTATTTTCGGCAGTGTCATGGAAAGACTTTCACGTGTCCTTGCTGAATAGATATTTTGTAAGTCGATGAACTTGATAGGAAAGCAGAAGTGCGCGGCCGAGGCACATGACTGGTTACACATAGGTAATCTCATGAAAATAGATCCTTGGAGTCCGGCCATAGACCTCTCCACCGGCTCTTCCCTGAAGATGCTTGTTCTGGTTTCTTCTTTTTACTTGGTTTCTTTTTTAGATAAGAATTGTTTCCAAATAGTATAAAAAATAACAAAAAAAATATAATAATAATTTTTTTTTTTTTTTTTTACTTTTGAAACTTTTTGAACTTGAAAAAAAAATTGAGATTAACTAGATACTTAATATTGAAGTGGTTGTCACCTATATCGGAGTGTGAACGCTGCTGCTGTATTCACCCTGGTGACAAGGGACCTCCATTCTCATAATTGGGGGGGGGGGGGTTATGTATGTTCTGGTATCAGGATATATAGTAGTTAAACACCTCCCCTCCAGCTCTTTCTGTATACTGCTGCTACTATCTCTATAGGATCAGGATATATAGTAGTTATACATGTTCCCCTCCAGCTCTATCTATATACTGCTGCTATCTCTATAGGTTCAGGATATATAGTAGTTATACTCCGGTCTTCCAGATCAAAACCTTTACACAGGTTTTGATAAATCGCCCCCTATCTGTATACTGCTCCTATGGGGGAACCATACCCTGGGCCTGATAGTTATACACATCCCCTCCAGCTCTATCTGTATACTTCTGCTATCTCTACTATATATCCTTATCCCATAGAGAAATCAGCAGCAGTATACCGATAGAGCTGGAGGGATGTGTATAACTACTGCAGTATATAGATTGATCTCATAGAGCTGGAGGCGAGATGTATAACTATCTGTATACTGCTGCTAACTCTATGGGATCAGGATATATAATAGTTACACACCTCCCCTCCAGCTCTCTCTGTATACTGCTGCTATCTCTATGGGATCATGCTAGGAGTAGTAGTTACTAACTACAACTCTCAGCATGCACTGACACAGCCTACGCAGCTGACCCAAACCAAAAAGCTATATCTCCGATCCTGGTGCACTATAGAGCAGTGATCTGCAACCTGCCTCTTTGCAGCTTGTACAGAACTTGCAAAATTGATTCCCTTTTCTTTCATTATAGATATATTGCAGCAATAAGGGATGATCTGTGAGCTTTAGGTACAGTACAGTGGTCCCTCAACATACGATGGTAATCCGTTCCAAACGGACCATCGTTTGTTGAAACCATCGTATGTTGAGGGATCCGTGCAATGTGAAGTATAGGACGGTGGTCTACAACCTGCGCACCTCCAGATGTTGCAAAACAACAACACCCAGCATGCCCGGACAGCCAACGGTGTCCCCGTGGTGTCCCCGACGCTCCGGCAAGGCCTTTGCTTCCCCGGCATCCTCGCTCTCCGTCGCCGCCATCACTTCACTACGCACGCTGCTCCTATTGGATGACGGGACGGCGTGTGCAGCGACGTGATGACGACGCCGGCGATGCAGGGGATCCCGAAGAGGACGCGCCGGAGCCCCGAGGACAGGTAAGTGATCGCCAGCGGACCACACGGGGCACCGTAAATGGCTATCCGGTGGCAGCTGAAGCAGTCTGCGCTGCCGGATAGCCGTTTATGCGATGGCCCCGACATACAAAAGCATCGTATGTTGGTGCTGCCTCTGAGAGGTCATCGCATGTTGAAATTATCATATGTCGGGGCCATCGTAGGTCGAGGGGTCACTGTAGATTGTGCCACTGTTATATGGGATTCGGTACAGCTGGAACATTTTATAAGATGCTTTGCTGTGACGATGCTTTGTTTTCTTGCGATAAAATGTTGCAAAACTAAATATACAGAATAGATAACAAAGTCGGGATATTTCCAGCACCTCCCAGTAGTATTGCTGGGTTTCCCCTGTGGAAAGTGTAAGGAGTGGGCTCCACCGCTGGACAATGTTGTTTTTCCATTCGAGGAACCAGGAAAACTGCGCTCCTTGTGTGGATGGAGAACGGCGGAAATAAATCTCCCCTTCCTCTCTGGAAAAACAAGTTAATCTGCGCAGAGGTGACGCTTCCAGGTAGCCGGGCAGACACTGACCGGTCTCATGACTTCTCTGTAGTTACTGTACAGAGTCCAAAAATACAGGGATTCCGAGCGTCCTTCCAAATTCTGAGTTTACTGAATACTTATTCTGCAACACTTCATATTACTAAAAAGTGGAAACTTAAATGGGCACTCTCATTAAAACAAATTTTTGTTATTGCACTCCTTATGGTAAATTAAAATATGTTTCTAATGTACTTTGTTTAAAAAATAAAACAAAACAAAAAATTGCTGCCACTAGTCCAGAGCACATTTCCCCTGTGTGCAGCAGAGTGAGGGCGGAAGTTCTCCCCTGTATGGCTTCAGATGATGTCACGCCTGCTGGGGAACGCCCCTTCCCGGTCTGTGAATCTGACTGAGACTAAGCAGAAAATACAGAGCGATATAAAGGTGAAGACTAAAAAATTATAAAAATAAAGGCAGGGGGTGGTTTATCATGATGGGTGCAGTGACCTGGGAGGATTTTAAAAGTTAGGAGTAGAGGTACTCTTTAAAGGCATCTTGCTCTCAATGTAATTGAGGTGCAAGGTGGTATGTGCCATAGAGCAGAACCCCCTTGGTAAATTGGGCCCCTGGTTGGTCCCATCATAGGTGGCAACAACCATTGGACTCCATTGTATGTAGTAGAAAACAAATATAAACCAGCACTCTCTCTCTTCCCCCTGTAGTTGCCCGCACGAATGGCCACGAGCATTGGCAGACAGCAGTATCCACGAAAACGGGCAAAGGATGGTTCAGCGGTACAACTCCAGATAAAAATCAGTCGTCTTTATTACATTTAAGCCCTATAAAATCCAAATCAAATCCACAGGACATAAAAACACTGAGCAGAAGGCTTGACGTGTTTCAGTCTTAAAACCTTAATCATGAAACATGCACTGATTGAAGTCGTAAGACCGAAATATGCCAAGCCTGATGTACCGTTCTTTTGTCGTGCTGAAGCATCCTTTGCCTGTTTTTCATTGGACTCAATTGTCTAGAGCTGTGTTTCCAAACCGGCGTGCCTCCAGCTGTTGCAAAACTTCAACTCCCAGCATGCCCAGACAGGCGTTAGTTTAGCCATTATTAATGCCAAAGCTTTTAATTCTGAGTGGCACCTCCTGGCACAATAAGGTGGTACCCAGTTTAAACTTCTCTATTGGGGCCCCAGCTCCAGCAAAGTGTTAACTAGAAAAGGAGAACCAGTTTGGTTTCCTATGGAGTATTCCAGTGGTCCCCAAACTGTGGCCCTCCAGATGTAGCAAAGCTACAATTCCCAGCATGCCTGGACAGCCGTTGGCTGTCCAGGCATGCTGGGAGTTGTAGTTTTGCAACATCTGGAGGGCCACAGTTTGGGGACCACTGGAGTATTCCCTTTGGTTTGGCACTGGAAGTAGCTTCTACTTGCTTGGTTTTGAGAAAAATTTAAAATTATATATAATCTCTAATATAGACAGTGTATATATAGATCTTTCTAATACATATATAGTATGTGTATTGTAAAATAATATATATATATAATATATATATATATTAAATTATTATTTTATTATTATATTTTTATTATTATTATTTTATTATTATTATTTTATTATTATTATTTTTTTATTATTATTATTTTATTATTCTTGAGAAATACCCTGGAGAGGTGCTGCTTTCAAATTTTTTGATGGAATAAACTTGGCATTTTTACACCTATATGGAGTGCGGCACTAGCCTTGATTTGTATGTATATTATATATTTGTTGTTTAATTTTAGGGCAAAACAATTGGCAACTATATTGCATGCAGTAGTTCTCTTGGGAATGGTCTCAGTCGGGTACAATGAATGATTTGTAACAGCTGGATTTTTTTTTCCGATTATATTTTTTTTTATTTTTCAAAATTCTGGAAAGTTTTTGTAAGTGGTTTCCTTATAACAAAAAACAAAAAAAACTAAAAAAAAAAAAAAATCCATTCCCTAAACATAACCTTTTTTGTTACATGAAAGCTCTGAGCCTGGACCACACGGACTAAAACAACTCCGTCCGGGACAGGAAGGCTACAATAACAGAGGGGAACAAATGTAAACTGTAGAGAGAGAACAAGGCGAACCTATCAGGAAACCATCGTTCCTGGATGTTTATACCAAGGTGGCAGCGCGTTCATTGTTTACTACTCGCGGCTGCGCTGAGACAATGGTTTGTAAAACTCAGACTTGGCCCTTGAGCCGCTGCTATTGAGGAAAGTAAAAGCGCCAGATGGCTCTTCGTGCCCGGGGCCAACCATCTTGTGGCTGATACTTTGGGTTTCTACAACTGGTCGGGTCATTTTTTGGGATGTTCCCTGTTGTCTGTCTATGCTTATTCCAGGCTTGGGTAGCTCTGATCATAGCGGATCTTTTTTTTTTTTGGGAGAGTCATAAGCTCCAGAGCCACAGTGCAAAGTCTATACAAGGGCCACCCAATATATTGCCAGATAAGGGGACGATAGTTTGGTGATGGTGGCCGTTGCGTTCATGTACAATTGTGAACTGTTGCAGAAACGACATTCAATTCAGCTCTTCACTTTATTTGGATAAACACCAACACACCAACTAAACTACCACCATCTTGTTTCGAGTTGTCAAGTTGCGGTAGTGTTGTTCACTTTTTGCAGCTTTATTTCATCCAAATAAAATAAACAGCACAACAACGTAACTACCGCAACTTGATGCTCCAAGCAAGTGGCGGTAGTTTATTTGGTGGTGCCTGTTTCTTTTTTGTTTTTTTTTTGCAGGATTACAGGCGCACACTGAGCGTTCTATACATTCTACATTAGTCCTCGGTTACATGGTGAAATGCACAAGTGGAGTCCAGTGAGAAAATTCAGCTCAGAAACATCTACCAGGAAAGTTTTTAAATCCGACCTGTCAATTCTTTCCGCAGAATATGCACAGAAATGCATTGCCCTCTGCGGAGATGACACATTTTTGTGGTCCTAGTGCCGGCATCATCTGCCTCCGTCCGCTGTCTGCAGTCACACGGCAAACGCCCCATCTCCATAGACAGCAATGCATTTCCGAGCAGATTCTGCCTGAAACAATGGACATGTTAACTCTTTCTATGGAGGTTGGATTTGACACTTCCTTTTCAGACGTTTCCACTGAAAACAGTCCTGTTGAAAACAATGGGACTCTGCTGCAATGGTATTTTCAAGTAAAATTCCACCATGCGAACGTGGTCTGAAGAGGTGAGCAGGGGTTTAATTTCGAAAGGGTTGCCCTGCCCATAAAAGTAGGGCATCGGTATCTAACCTCAAGCATAATAATCTGAAGAGGGACTTTTCCCCCCAAAAAAGGTAAACCATGATGAGTGTTGCCAACATCTCCACTCACGTTGGATGTGGCCCGATTCCTTTCTTTGGGTCGATCGTCAAGCCAGTATCCAATGCATAGAAATGCGTCGGTAGGTGATCCGTGACCTGAATGAGTGCCCTGCCTTGAATCTCTGCTCTATTTTTAGAGCAGGGAGGCCTAGTTGCAGTATCAGCTATAACCCTATGGATATCTGCGGTCTTGTTTCTGGAAGAAAGCGACAAAGTTCTTGAATAGCCGACGATTATCATTGAAGATACTGGTTCCCAACCTGTTTTTTCCAGCAGTTGCAAAGCTATAACTCCCAGCATGCCGTGACCGCCGGAGGCCGCTGGTCCGAGACCGCTACCCTAAGTGAATCGCAATGCTAAATGTATATATCCTGTATTCTCTGTAGGCACTAGTAGACTAATGGGGTATTGCAAGATAAAAAAAAAATCAAAAATATATATATATATATATATATATATATATATATATATATATATATATATATATTATATATATATATATATATATCCAAAAATAAGCAGCACATCAAGAAAGATGAAGGTCTGTAGGCAGGGTGCACACATGCTGGAGCCACGGTCCTCTGGTTCCTTGGTAATAACAGTAGTAATATGCAGCACACCGAAATGTCATGCAAAGTGCTTTATTCCATGTGGTACAAAAGCGACGTTTTGCCGGCCTCACGCCAGCATTCTCAATGCTGGTGTGAGGCCGGCGAAACGTCTCTTTTGTACCACATAGAATAAAGCACTTTGCATGACATTTCGGTGTGCTGCATATTACTACTGATATATATTATATTATATAAGATAATATCCCGGTAGTGGCAGTGCACATGCCTGGACACCATTCCATTAACAGTCTATGGGATTTCCAAACATATCAGTGTTGGCAACATTTCGACTCGAATCCTGTCTGAGTCTACCCTGAAGCCAGTATCCTATGCCTGCGTAGAAACACGTCGGTAGGCGTAAATAGTTGTGTTAGGCATTCCATCTCTGCTCTGTCAAGTTCAGTGAAGCCTAGTAAAGCCCAGCTGCAACCCCATGGATACGTGCGGCCTTGTTTTTGGAAGAAAGCAGCCATGTTCTTGTCAAGCCACCACTTATCATTGAGGTCGCTGGTTCCCAACCTGTTGCTTTCCAGCTGTTGCAAAGCTACAACTCCCAGCTGGGGGTTGTAGCTTTGCGACTACTGGAGAGTTGCATGTGGTGAGGGTGTTGGAAGGGCAGATGTTGTTAACCCTTAGGGCAGATGACATTAACCCATTATGTTTGTGACGCCAGGGCGTGGTTATCTTCTATACCACCCGAGGTATGGTCGCTGATTCCTGGGCCAGGCGCGGGGTAAAGAATCGCTCCGATGCAAGGTTACAGAACAACGGCACTTTACTGTGGTCGACAAGGTGTTAGTCGTTACAGCTCAGTTTAGGCCCAAGGAGATGCTCGGTGAACTTTAGGAAGCTTGTTTGCTCGCTGGGACTTGTAGTGGACTTAGACTGGGCCGAAGTGTAGTGCAGGACCATGTCCTGTACTGGGACATCACACAACCTCATGAGCCACCATACATAATATTACAAATGTCCTCCCAGGAGACCTTGGGGCCCAGGGACCGGGTGTGACTTCTGCATCCCCCCCTATAGCCGCTGGTTTTATAGGTCTATTTTAGAAGAACAGCTTCATCTCCCCGTGGGATGAGTGGAGTCCGGGCGGCCGCTGACGTTGCAGGACTACAAATGTTCTGATGAATCATGGGAAATCTATTTCATTAACAGCTGTAGCCGAGGGCCCATCCCTGCTTTATAGATAAAAATGGAAATGCTCTTGTGAAGGATTCTCTTCAATTCAACGTTTCCTCCCTCCTTACATCATGGTTGGGAAAGGAAAAGAAATGTTGGCATTCATCACTGTGCCTGCAGAGTCACTGCCGAAATATTTCTGTTTAAAGGGCAGAAAAAGTATAAAGCTTTAGGGCTCCAAGGCAAAAATCAGTCTGAGGACCCCCGCCTACTATAGATCATATATAATGGTTAGTGCCCCCCCCCCCCCCTGCCTACTATGGATCATATATAATGGTTAGTGTCCTGATCTATGGGAGGACCCCCCCCCGCCTACTATAGATCATATATAATGGTTAGTGCCCCCCCCCCCTGCCTACTATGGATCATATATAATGGTTAGTGCCCTGATCTATTGGAGGACCCCCGCCTACTATAGATCATATATAATGGTTAGTGCCCCCCCCCCCCGCCTACTATAGATCATATATAATGGTTAGTGCCCTGATCTATTGGAGGACCCCCGCCTACTATAGATCATATATAATGGTTAGTGCCCTGATCTATTGGAGGACCCCCGCCTACTATAGATCATATATAATGGTTAGTGTCCTGATCTATTGGAGGACCCCCCCCCCCGCCTACTTTGGATCATATATAATGGTTAGTGCCCTGATCTATTGGAGGACCCCCCCCCCTGCCTACTATAAATCATATATAATTGTTAGTGCCCCCCCCCCCCTGCCTACTATGGATCATATATAATGGTTAGTGCCCTGATCCATGGGAGGACCCCCCCCCCCCCCCCCCCCCGCCTACTATAAATCATATATAATTGTTAGTGCCCCCCCCCCCCCCGCCTACTATAAATCATATATAATGGTTAGTGCCCTGATCTATGGGAGGACCCCCGCCTACTATAAATCATATATAATGGTTAGTGTCCTGATCTATGGGAGGACCCCCCCCCCGCCTACTATAAATCATATATAATGGTTAGTGTCCTGATCTATGGGAGGACCCCGCCTACTATAGATCATATATAATGGTTAGTGTCCTGATCTATTGGAGGACCCCCGCCTACTATAGATCATATATAATGGTTAGTGCCCTGATCTATTGGAGGACCCCCGCCTACTAGAGATCATATATAATGGTTAGTGCCCTGATCTATTGGAGGACCCCCCGCCTACTATAGATCATATATAATGGTTAGTGCCCCCCCCCCCCTGCCTACTATGGATCATATATAATGGTTAGTGCCCCCCCCCCCCGCCTACTATAAATCATATATAATGGTTAGTGTCCTGATCTATGGGAGGACCCCCGCCTACTATAGATCATATATAATGGTTAGTGCCCCCCCCCTCCCCCTGCCTACTATGGATCATATATAATGGTTAGTGCCCCGCCTACTATAGATCATATATAATGGTTAGTGCCCTGATCTATTGGAGACCCCCCCCCCCCGCCTACTTTGGATCATATATAATGGTTAGTGCCCTGATCTATTGGAGGACCCCCCCCCCCGCCTACTATGGATCATATATAATGGTTAGTGTCCTGATCTATGGGAGGACCCCACCTACTATGGATCATATATAATGGTTAGTGCCCCTGATCTATTGGAGGACCCCCGCCTACTATGGATCATGTATAATGGTTAGTGCCCTGATCTATGGGAGGACCCCCCCGCCTACTATGGATCATATATAATGGTTAGTGCCCTGATCTATGGGAGGACCCCCACCTACTATGGATCATATATAATGGTTAGTGCCCTGATCTATGGGAGGACCCCCCCCCCCCCCCACCGCCTACTATGGATCATATATAATGGTTGGTTCCCTGATCTATTGGAGGACCCCCGCCTACTATAGATCATATATAATGGTTAGTGCCCTGATCTATTGGAGGACCCCCCACCTACTATGGATCATATATAATGGTTAGTGCCCTGATCTATAGGAGGATACCCCCCCCGCCCACTATGGATCATATATAATGGTTAGTGCCCTGATCTTTTGGAGGACCCCCGCCCACTATATATCACTTGTATAACTTTTAGTGGCCTGATCAATCTGAGGACCCCCACCTACTCTGTATCATGTATATAAATGTTAGTGTCCTGATCTATTAGAGAGCCCCCGCCCACCATGTAGCATATATCAAGGCACTAACAGATATATATCTCGGAGGACCCCCACCTACTAAATAATCATGTGTATAACAGTTAGTGTCCGGATCCATCTGAGGACCCCCGCCCACCATATATCACTTATATAACTTTTAGTGCCGTGATCGATCGGAGGACCCCCACCTACTATGTATCAAAATATATCAATGTATATCAAAATGATATCATAATATTATAAGCTTCCTGACCTCTTTGGTTATGGAGCGACCATAGGCGGCTTCTTTGCTTTCCAGTTCCTGCTATGGCCCCACAATTTGTCAGACAGTACCCCTGTTTGCCTACTCTGTGGCATCTGGTTGCCAAGGCAGCCAATAGCTGTCCGGACATGCTGGGAGTTGTAGTTTTGCAACAGCTGGAGGCACACTGGTTGGGAAATGCTTTTAGAGCATTTAAATTGGCGCTTGTTCTGTTCTTTCGTGGTTTTCTCATTACTTTTATCATGTGTTTGGCAATTATTTACTAATTAGTGTGATGACCCAAAGTCTGTCTGGGCATGCTGGGAGTTGTAGTTTTGCTAAAGCTTGATGCACCCTGTTTGGAAAACACTACCCTATTAGATACACTTTTTGGGTAGTCGCCTGCAAAATAATATATTTCCACATTTCTAGGTGCAATTTGTCAATAAGTCTAGGGCAAAACCCCAACGGGAAATTGCATCAGTTGCGTAACCAAAATATGTTTGATTTGTGTCTTTGCCGGATGACCAGGCCCTTCTGGTCCCGAAACGCGTTGCTTTTGCACTATAAGGGGAGATTTAACAAACCTGTGTAGAGGAAGTGCGGTACAGTTGCCCATAGCAACCAATCAGATGGCTTCTTTCACTTTTCAGAGGCCTTGTTTGGAAATGAAAGAAGCGATCTGATTGGTCGCTATGGGCAACTGCACCGCTCTCCCTCTACACAGGCTTTGATAAATCTCGCCCTTACGCTATATATATGTCCGATTTATCGTTTGGGTCCTTTCTTCCTCCTCTTTGGGCAGCAATTCCCTTGTCACTTCTTTTCTTTTGATAGTTAATAATTTTGGTTGTTTTTATAAAAAATAAAATAATAATAATAAAAAAATTGGTAAGTTGCAAGGAAGTTGCGATCAGGTGGCAGTTGTACGTGACTTACATTGAGATTAATGCTGGTAACTAGAGATGAGCGAACTTGCAGTAAATTCGATTCGTCACAAACTTCTCGGCTCGGCAGTTGATGACTTATCCTGCATAAATTAGTTCAGCTTTCCGGTGCTCCGGTGGGCTGGAAAAGGTGGATACAGTCCTAGGAAAGAGTCTCTTAGGACTGTATCCACCTTTTCCAGCCCACGGGAGCACCGGAAAGCTGAACTAATTTATGCAGGATAAGTCATCAACTGCCGAGCCGAGAAGTTTGTGACGAATCGAATTTACTGTAAGTTCGCTCATCTCTAGTTGTGACTGGTTGCTTTGCATGTCTTTTGTTTTTATATATTTATTTGGTCTTTTCTCGCATTGCTCCTGTGTTCTTATTAAGATGACTGCGACTTATCCGGACGTGTCACTTTCCATTTGTGGGTCGCCGCCTGACGCTCTCCGCTCGGAGGAACCCGTGTTCTCTCCTGCAGAGCGAGTGGCGTTTGGTTGCTATAGCAACACATCATCCACCGTTGAGTGTTGCTATGGGATGTTGCTTAGCAATAGGTTTCCAGACCCGGACCATCGCTGTACGCCATCGTTCCTTCGTTTACGGGCAGCGGCGATCATTTAGAAGATATATGTAAAACCTTCAAAAAAAAACAAAAAACGTAACCTAAAAAGTGCATCACGGCTCGTCCATTTTTACCCTAATATATATAATTTTTTTTTAACATCATAGCCAGTACAAGTTCTGTCCCAAATTTATTTTTATTTTTTATAATTTTTTTAATATTTTTTTATTTTTATTACAAGACCCTCTAAAAATTTGTAAAGTCAACAAACGCCTTCGGCGCTGGATGCGTCCTGTCCCAGAGCGCTGACCTTTCCCCAGTCCGCTTCCGTTTGTATCTCCAAATTATAAGTGGAATTGTGATGTAGAATTGAAGGAATGCGGCCGACCAGCGTCATTTTGGGATCCTGTGAGGCTGTACGGAAACTCTGCATTCTTAAGCTCGGCTCTGGTGTGGTGTGCCAGCACATTCTTACACTGTGAGATACCAGAGGCGGCGATTTTTGTATGGAATACTCCGGAGAATTGAGGCTGAAAATGAATTGGCGCTGAAACCTTTTTTTTTTTTTTGGTCGGTCTTTTCCGCGGATGTTGTTACCGGTGGAAAATGTTGCTTCAAACATTCATTTGTTCTGAGGGAAGAATTGATGTGTAAGGGAAAGAAGAAAAAAAATAAAAAGGCAATCGCTTTTTTGAAGTTTTTCGAAATGCGATCATTCTCTAAAATACATTTTGAAGTCATTCGTGACTCCGCCTGGTAAGAATGGGGGGAAGGGGGGGGGGGTCCAGTTCGTCATAGGGTTAGTGTTTTAGTTGTTGGAGCAGTGTTTCCCAATTGGTGTGCCTCCAGCTGTTGCAAAACCACAACTCCCAGCATTCCCGGACAGCCGGTCCGGGAATGCTGGAAGTTGTAGTTTTGCAACAGCTGGAAGCACCCTGGTTGGGAATTGTTGTGTTTAGAGCATTTAAATTGGCGCTTCTGTTTTTTTTTTTTCTTTTTCTTTTTTCTCATACCTTGTTATCATGTATTTGGCTATTATTTGCTAATTGCTTGGTGTGATGACCCAAAGGCTGTCTAGGCATGCTGGGCATTGTAGTTTTGGAACAGGTAAAGGCACCCTGGTTGGGAAACACTGCATTAGTCGCATGTCTCTGACCACTGTTGGCCTTGACTAAGGCCCGACGCCAGGGCCGAAACGCGTCACCCTTCCATGTCTTGCATGTCGTGAAGTTTTATACCGAATAAAGCAACGTTCTGCATCTACATGCGCTGGACATCTTCTTGTTTGTGTGTGTGTGTATATATATATATATATATATATATATATATATATATATATATATAATATTATATAAATATATATATATAATATTATATAAATATATATATATATAATATTATATAAATATATATATATATATAATATTATATAAATATATATATATATATATATAATATTATATAAATATATATATATATATATATATATATATATATGAAGGAAAGAACAAGGTCCGGCACTAGGTTGCAGGTAAAAACTTCTTATTTCTTTATTTGAAGATTCTGCAGTACAGGGTAGAAAGACTGACGCATTTCGCTAAAGAGCTTAATCGTAGACTACGATTAAGCTCTTTAGTGAAACGCGTCAGTCTTTCTACCCTGTACTGCAGAATCTTCAAATAAAGAAATAAGAAGTTTTTACCTGCAACCTAGTGCCGGACCTTGTTCTTTCCTTCACAAGTGAGCAGCCGGAGGCGGTACTGGCCGGTCTGCGGCACAGGTGGCGAGGTGGGCGTGCACGGGGTGAGCGACTCACAATTCAGCCTTTTGAGATATATATATATATATATATATATATATATATATGTTTGTATATATACATATTATATTCACACACATTTTTATTTATATATATATATATATATATATATATATATATATATATATATATATATATATATATATACATACACACACACACCATATTATATCTTAGGCCTACTCGGTGATCAAATATTCTCCGAAAATATAATGGTTTAATTAATTTGGTTATGGGAGGCAGCGGGAAGAGGAGTCGGCTGCTTTTGTATGATGCAGATTTTAAAAAAAAATTCTAAATGTTTTTGGAAGTTCCCAAAGTCACACAATGTCCCATCCGACTGGAAGTATCTTCTTCTTCTTCTTCTCATTGAACTACACTTTACCCAGGAGGGGAGCGTATTCCTGTAATCGGATGAGGAAAGCTCGGCTGTATCTCTTGATTTAGCAGGCGCATGATGGGCGAACCAAAAATATCTTCTCTGCAGGATCAAGTCCAGAGATTCGGAGGAGTGGAATGTGCGCTCCTCAGGATGTCTGACATGTCTAAGGCTTAGAGGCGGCTGGGTGTTACAAGAACGCGCACTTACAACTTTTGGGGGCTTTTTACAAATCCCTTAATATTATAAGGCAGTGCTTACCAACCAGTGTGCCTCTAGCTGTTACAAAACTACAATTCCCAGCATGCCCGGACAGCCGAAGGCTGTCCGGGCATGCTGGGAGTTGTAGTTTTGCATACAGCTTTGTGCCTGTGAGCCCTTAGTATCTCCCTACGGCTAGGTTCACACTACAATATTTCAGCTGCAGAATTTGTGACGGCAAAAAAAATCTGTCATTCTTTAGGCCGAATCCAGGCAGAAGACCTTGCCGTCTATGGGGACGGCGCACACGGAATCTCCGGACCGAAATTTTCCGGCTCAGTTTGAACCTAGCTTAATGGTCAATCCGATTCTGATAAGGGCTGGCTAAACGTTTACATTCACCGACAGCAAGCAGAGAACTTAATTTTTTTTCCCCACTATACTACTCCTTTATTATAGTTTATTAAGTTATAGATTGCGGCGGGGTCCGACCGCTGATACCCCCCGCTATCTCCTGGAGGGGGCCCCGGCAGTTCGCAGGAACGCCCCCCCCCCCCCTCCATGTTTCTCTATGGGATACACCGAGGGCGAGTGATGGCTGCCGCTTCGTGTGTGGGTTGATCCACCTCCTTCCTGCCGACCTCCTGGGCCCCATACAGGAGATCACGGGTAAGGGGGTGGGGGGTCCCGTATTAGAAGGGCACTCCAGCATCTAAAGACCTATCCCCAGGATGGCAGATAAGTACCTGATCAAACAGGGGGAGCTCCGACCTCTGGGAACCCCTGTGATCTCCGGAATGGGGCCCGGAATCTCCGTGCTCGGTTGAGTGTGGGGTTGGCACCTGCTGTATGTATTCTCCATGGGAATGCCTGAGATACTAGAGTACAGCGCTCCCCCATAGAGAATGCATTGAGTGCGTGCTGACCCCACGTTCCATGCAGATAGGAGATTCAGGGCCCCTTTTCTGGAGACCCAGAGGTGGGTCAGCAATCGGACCCTTCCCTAGGAGAGGAAATAAACCTTTTTGTTATAAAAAATAAAATAAAAAATAAAATAAAATACTTGTTATGTAGAACATAGAACACTCAAGACTTCCTGTTCTGTACGATCATTTCCCAGTAATGCCTTTCCTGTGACACCAGTATATAGATAACACTGGATCCGCCACCATTCACAGCAGAGCCAGTCTATTGTTTCCTGCTGTAAAGCAGATCACTAAACTCTGTTGAAAAAAAATAAAATAAAAAAAAAAAAGCCCCAGGAAAAAGGCAGCCCCCATAATAATGCACATAAAAAATATTACAATCCGAAAATAAAAACTTTTTTAGAGAAAATTCCTGTTTTCAATATCTGTGGGGGGAGGGGTTGGCAGTGAGATAATCTAGGTGATACGTTCAAATGTATATACCTTTTTGACTTCTCCTCTTCGTTGCATCCTAAAATGTTCAATATGGAAGAAACTGATACATGATGGGTGCGACAACGACTGTAGTCATCTAGTCCTGGCAGCCACCATAAAAAAAATAAAAAATGCGCATTGGTCACTAAGGAGTTAAAAAACAATGCAATATTTTGCAGGAGTCTAGATCTGTGTCTTAGATCATAGATACAAGCATGATTCATGGTGTAGACCAGTGTGCCTCCAGCTGTTGCAAAATTACAACTTCCCACCATGCTGGGAGTTGTAGCTTTGCAACAGCTGGAGGCACCCTGGTGTGAAAACAATGGTCTACACCAGTGGTCTTCAACCTGTGGACCTCCAGATGTTGCAAAACTACAACTCCCAGCATGCCCGGACAGCCGTTGGCTGTCCGGGCATGCTGGGAGTTGTAGTTTTGCAACATCTGGGGGTCCACAGGTTGAAGACCACTGGTCTACACAATGAAGCATGCTTGTATCTATGATCATATATCGGCTGTCCGGGCATGCTGGACGTTGTAGTTTTGCAACAGCTGGAGGCACCCTGGTCTACACTATGAAGTATGCTTGTATTTATAATCTAAGACACGGATCTAGACTCCTGCAAAACATTACTTTGTTTTTTAACTCCTTAGTGACCAATACGCATTTTTTTTTTTTTACGTTGGCCGCCAGGACTAGATGACTCCAGTTTTTTATTTTTTTTATTTATTATTATTATTTTTTTTTTTTACCAGTTTCACAGTTTTGGTGTTGTGTATTTTTCCTGACAGTCCTGGACGGTGACGGCGATAAGCGTCGACAGGATTCCGTGAACCTCTGTGAACCTGACGCGCTTTCGCCACCTCCACCACATTAAGCTGACTTGCACTAAAACCTGCTTTGTCCGCCGGTGACTCACTGAGGTTTTCCACTGAATGTCGCTCAGTTTTTTGTCTACTTTTTTTCCCCCTTGTTTTCGTTGCCGTCTGTGGGGTGTTTTTTTTTTCCATTCTGAGCTCACCAGAAAAAACAGAGAAAATCTGGAAGCTGCGTTTTTAGCAGAAATTTGCATTGGCAGGTCTAAAAGAGGAGTATTATGCTCCGGGGGACACGGGGCGGCCGAATCCTATTGACAGGTCTAATTTTTGCCGGGGTTATTGCAGTTTGTGGAGACACAGTCCCTGGCTATACTGAGCGCTCAGTCATACGCCACATGGATAGGCCGGTCACATGGACGCACGTGAAGGAGGGTGAATTTTTGGGTGGACAGTCCTCCTGCAGATGAGGAGGAAAACAGACTTATGTTCTATTTATATAGAGCAGTGCTTCCCAACCAGGGTGCCTCCAGCTGTTGCAAAACTACAACTCCCGGCATGCCTGGACAGCCATTGGCTGTCCAGGCATGCCAGAAGTTTTCGTTTTGCAACAGCTGGAGGCACCCTGGTTGGGAAAGACTGCTCTATATAAATTATGTCCATGCATGCTGGGAGTTGTAGTTTTGCAACAGCTGGAGGCACTCTGGTTGGGAAAGACTGCTCTATATAAATAGATTATGTCCATGCATGCTGGGAGTTGTTTGCAACAGCTGGAGGCACCCTGGCTGGGAAACACTGATATAGAGCATTGACCTGTATTTACACGTAACGCCGTATTTCAGTTCCCAAGTGTGAGTGGGTCCTTGGCCTCTGTTCACATCAGGTTTCATTCATCCTCCTATTTGTCGTATACATGTCCATAGGAATCCATTCTTTTGATGGAGGCCAAAAAGGTCTTTGTTTGGCCCCAGTTGGGCCTGTAGAGCATTGTTGACTACACTTTTCTACAAAGAGGAATCTGTTTGCCTACTTCTGTCTTGTTATATGTAAGGAAATCCTCTTAAAGAAGCACTCCGGGTTTGTTCTGTTTTTTATTTGCCCATATCATGCACAATTGCCATAACTAGTCCTACAGTGTTGTCTGTTTCATTCCAGCACTGCTGTATCCATGTGTTTCATTACTGTAACTGGAGGTTTTACACCTCCCCTCCAGCTCGATCTGTTTACTGCTGCTGTCTCTATTGGATCAGGATATATTATAATTATACACCTCCCCTCCAGCTCGATCTGTTTACTGCTGCTGTCTCTATTGGATCAGGATATATATAATAATTATACACCTCCCCTCCAGATCTCTGTATACTGCTGCTGTCTCTATGGGATCAGGATATATAATAATTATACACCTCCCCTCCAGCTTTCTGTATACTGCTGCTGTCTCTATGGGATCAGGATATATAATAATTATACACCTCTCCTCCAGTTCTACCTGTATACTGCTGCTGTGTCTATGGGATCAGGATATATAATAATTATACACGTCCCCTCCATCTCTCTGTATACTGCTGCTGTCTCTATGCGATCAGGATATGTACTAGTTGTTCACCTCCCCTCCAGCTCTATCTGTATACTGCTGCTGCTGTTTACATGGGATCAGGATATATAGAAGTTATGCACCTCTCCATCCCAGCTTTATTTGTATACTGCTACTATCTTGATATCTCAGATGAAGGGGAATACAAATAGATTTCTGCTTAGTATGTAAATGCAAAGTGCTTAAGAAATAATTATCCCCTAATTAACCACTGCCACATGACCTCCTTATTACATACAAAACCATAGAAAAAAGTCATTTAAACAAATAAATTACAAAGCATAAGATTTATAAAAATAATTATATATTTATGTAATATTTAATGTAATGTTACTTATTAAAGATTATATACTTTGGAATACATTTGTTTAAATGACTCCATTTTTTTTTCTGTGGTTTTGTATCTTGATGGGATCCACATCTGGATTTTTTTTTTCCTGGGTTTTCTGTTTTTGTTGTTGTTTTTCAAAATCATGGCAAAATTGGTGCTATTAACAGCAATTGCGCAAATCCTGGTAAAACGTATCCTTTTTACAGTGATTTTGGAAAATTCATGCCAAGATATAGAACTTACTAATTTAGTGTTATCTCAAATTGGACTGGCTTCAGTATGTTTTTGCATAATTTACCCGTGACAGGAAGTTGTGTAGTACTCTTATTGCTGGTGTTGTCTCAGCAGCTCCTCTGCTATCTCAGGAGGTGTGGCTGGATCTTGGCACTAGCACTGCTCCCTGAGTGATGTAATCACCTCTGATTGATATATACATACAATCAATCTCAATCAATGTATGTATGTGCATCCCTTTTTTTTTTTTTCCCATAAAATGCCCAAATAAAGATATAAATGTGTGTTATTACAGCGTACTGTCTGAGGAGCAGACAGGGAATGAATTCAGCAAGTGCTGCCAGCTCAATGATGTTGAAAGATCTGATAGGTCAAGTACCTCTTTATTAAAGGGTACTCCGCCCCTAGACATCTTATCCCCTATCCCTGCTGCACCCAGCATACATTTAGAGCGTTGGATGCAGCACCGGAGGCTCGTGATGTCACAGCCATCACACCCCCTCCCATAGACTTGCATTGAGGGGGTGTGGGTGTGATGTCACAAGCCTCTGCCCCGCATCGCCAGTCATCCGGCACGGCGGAACGTACGCTCCGTGCACCAGATGACTAGAGTGCCGCAGGCAAGATCGCGGGGGTCCCCATCGACGTGACCCCTGCGATCAGACCTCTTGGATAGGGGACAAGATGTCTAGGGGCGGAGTACCCCTTTACATTTTCAGCCACCTCTCCTAGTGAATGAGTCCCAATACTTCTATGTCTTTTTGTAGGATTTCCTACCCAGATCCCAAGGCCCCCAGAACCCCACCACGCATTTTAAGGCGCACAGTTTTTTCCACACACAAATTTCTACCATCTTGGGTATAAAGTTGCCGCCTGGTTGGTTTATACAAGGTTCTAACTCGATAAGCGTTTCTATTCTGAGCTGTTTATAGGCAGAATGTTCTGGTCTTGGAATCATCGCAGTCTTCTCCGCCTGATTGTTGTATCTCGTGAACGTTCCAGATTTGTCTGTACGTTACATCAGTCTCCATTGATTATCTTACCATCTGTCCGCTCCAGCTATTTTGGAGCCAACATTGTGGGTGTTCACTTGACATGTTGTATTTGTTTCATGCGTCAATATTTATCCCTGAAAACTTCTGTTGTGATCACATCCACGCGTCTTGGGATTTCTCTGGATCGCCACGGAAAAGAACGCCCGGACCTTCCACTTAATGCGATTTTTGTTTTGTTTTTAGCCCACCCCTCTGCCACTTAAACCCTGACTGTTTTTCCTGTTACTAAGGTAACGCAGGACAGCCGGCTTCGGGCGGCTGAGTTGCTGTTAGAGAGACCCCTAGTGGCAGAGTTTATAACAGGGCCGGCTCTACCTATAGGCAAAATAGGCAGCCGCCTAGAGCGCACTCTTGATGGGGCACCGCTTTGCCTGCTACAAGAAAGTTGGACAGCCAGCATCCGAAACACTCGCTCAAACAGCTCAGCCAGCATCACCACCATAACCTCCCTCCACTGATGTGTGTCACCCAAGTAGTGAGGAGATTACAGAGGAGGGGGTTTGTTACAGTGTGTCACCCCAGTAGTAAGGTGATTAAATGAGGAGGAGGTTTGTTACAGTGTGTCACCCCAGTAGTAAGGAGATTACATGAGGAGGAGGTTTGTTACAGTGTGTCACCCCAGTAGGGAGGAGATTACATGAGGAGGAGGTTTGTTACAGTGTGTCACCCCAGTAGTAAGGAGATTACATGAGGAGGAGGTTTGTTACAGTGTCACCCCAGTAGTAAGGAGATTACATGAGGAGGAGGTTTGTTACAGTGTGTCACCCCAGTAGTAAGGAGATTACATGAGGAGGAGGTTTGTTACAGTGTGTCACCCCAATAGTAAGGAGATTACATGAGGAGGAGGTTTGTTACAGTGTGTCACCCCAGTAGTAAGGAGATTACATGAGGAGGAGGTTTGTTACAGTGTGTCACCCCAATAGTAAGGAGATTACATGAGGAGGAGGTTTGTTACAGTGTGTCACCCCAGTAGTAAGGAGATTACATGAGGAGGAGGTTTGTTACAGTGTGTCACCCCAATAGTAAGGAGATTACATGAGGGCCCTGATTTATAATAGTGGATGAGAAAAGGGTTTATATTCACGTGAATGTCTTAAAAAAACAAAGTGATGACAGATGACATCAACGCTTTGAATAACCATGCAGTGCACCCATGTTATACTGTCATATGGTGCCTTTATACAGAAGTACCATAGTAGCCCAGCTATACAGTGCCTAAATAATAGCACAAGTTGAAATATAATATAAATTTGGGCAAGATGTTAGAGGCCAAAGAGAAATTTGCCCCTTTTTGTCCATCCCGTAATGTTGCTTTTTATAAAAATTTTATTTAAAAAAATAGCTCATAGTGATCAGCAGTCAAACTTTATATATAATGTACTTCAAGACAATACAATCACCATACAAAACGCGACTGCACTGTATACAGCCCAGGTCTTTTTACGCTATGCATCATACCACATGCACAGGTCTTCCTACACTATACATTATACCACATGCTGCACTAACATTCTTGCAGATCTTGAAAACCTCTGTATTGCAGTTTCTTTACTGGATTTGGTTGGATAACGTTTACATCTACGTAAAGTGTTAACTAGATTTATGACGTGAGACTAAGGATATGTGTCTTCTTGGTAAGACCGCCAAGCCGGCATATTGGGTCTTACCGGCCATGCAATGCACCCTGGGTAAAACGTATGCAAAGTAGCTCTCCTCCAGAAAAGATAGCTTTCTCTCTGGCGCCGCCTATTGGACGTAGATTCCTTTTTTAAGTATATTTTTGCTCATCTAATACTCCATTCACAGCCAGAGCTGCATTCTGCAACGTTGTCAGCCATGTTTAACCACGATGCCGAGACAAACCCCCCAAGCTAGAGCATGGCACTGTGTGCCAGTGATCCTATACAGCAGTGTTTTCACAACTGAGGACCTCCAGGTGTTGCAAAACTACAACTCTCAGCATGCCCGGACAGCCGTTGGCTGTCCGGGCATGCTGAGAGTTGTAGTTTTGCAACATCTGGAGGTTTACAGTTTGGAAAACACTGCTATACAGGTACAAAAGCTCCTGTTTTTTATTTTTTTTTTTCCATTTACTCCATTAAAATAGAACAGGGAAAATGTATGGACTGTGTGGTGGTCCTTGAGGACTGGAATGGGGACATCTGGTCTATAGGATGCCATTTTAAAAATGTATTTAATTTGTTTATCTAGTTATTTATTGAGTTTATTTGTTTATTTCCATTTTATTTATTTACTTTATATTTTTGTGTATGACATTTTTTTATGATTTTTTTTATTTTTCATTTTTTTTATGATCTAGTAATAAAAAAAAATCGCAATGAGACTTAACGAAAATTTTGGTTGATTTTTTTTTTAATTTTTTTATTTTCCTGTTTTTCCTTTCAGCAATCATTAACCAGTGGCAACAGGAATCCAAGGACACAGTGATCTCTCAGCTTTTAACCCACCTGCCTTTACTGAAGCCCGGGAACATGGACGCCAAGGTGGAGTACATGAAGTTGCTGCCGAAACTGTTGGCCCACTCCATAGAACACAACCAGCACATTGAGGAGAGCCGCCAGCTGTTGTCGTACGCCTTGATACACCCGGCCACGTCACTGGACGACAGGAGCGCGTTGGCGATGTGGCTGAATCACTTGGAGGACCGTACGTCGGGGAACTTTGGTACCCAGGGGGGGCGCTGCCGGTCAGACTCTTTGGATTATGGGCAAATGCATTACTACCACCAAAGACAGAACTCTGATGACAAACTGAACGGCTGGCCGAATTCTCGTGACTCCGGGATTTGCGTCAGTTCCTCCAACTGGCAGGACAAGAACGCGAGCTGTGAGAATGGACATTTGCCCCTGTACCCCTCTTCTTCTGTCCCTACAACCATAAATGCTATCGGAACAAACACAAGCACAAGTAAGTCGGCTGCTTTTTCTTATTTGTTAAAAGTGGTCCCTCAACATACAATGGTAATTCGTTCCAAATGAACCATCGTTAGTTGAAACCATCGTATGTTGAGGGATCCGTGCAATGAAAAGTATAGGATGTTACTCACCTGTCCCCGCTGCTCCGGACCAGTCACCGCTGCCCTGGATGTCGCCCTCCATTGCTGTCGCCGATTCCCCAGGGTTTCCCTCTCCGCTCCGGACCGTCTCTGCTGCCTGGGAACGTTGCTCTTCATCGCCGACATCACGTTGTTACGTACACGCTCCTATTGGATGACGGGACGGCGTGCGCGGCGACGTGATGACGACGGAGAGTGACGGCGATGCAGAGGATCCTGAAGAGGACGGTCTGGAGCGCAGGGGATCCCGAAGAGGACGGTCCGGAGCGCCGGGGACAGGTGAGTGACCATCACCGGACCACACGGGGCACCTTAAACGGCTATCCGGTGGCAACTGAAGCAGTCTACGCTGCTGGATAGATGTTTATGCGATGGCCCCGACATACAAAAGCATCACATGTTGATGCTGCCTTCAACATGCGACGACCTCTGAGAGGCCATCGTATGTTGAAATAATCGTAGGTCGGGGGGGGGGTCACTGTATATGTGTGTGTGTGTGTATATATATACACACAGTGACCCCCCACCTACGATGGCCCCGACATACGATCATTTCAACATATAATATATCTATATTTCTTATCACTTTCTAAGTTTAAACCTATTATTGGTATCAGACTACACAGTTTGTTTGTAGTCTGTTACCATGGAAACATATACTTCTGCATAGGAGCTGTAGGCATGAAGGGGAGAGATATCAAAACCCGTCCAGAGGAAAAGTTGCTGAGTTGCCCATAGCAACCAATCAGATCGCGTCTTTCATTTTTCAGAGGCCTTTTCAAAAATGAAAGAAGCGATCTGATTGGTTGCTATGGGCAACTCGGCAACTTTTCCTCTGGATAGGTTTTGATCAATCTTCCCCAAAATGTTAGAAGATTTTCACCAGAATTTTCTACATAAACTTGTTGTCCGATCCGGCAGTCACGTGTTACTTCCTGTCATCTGCTCCCACTTCTACGGTCTATGGCAGTGTTTCCCATCCAGAGTGCTTCCAGCTGTTTCAAAACTAAAACTCCCAGCATTCCCAAAAAGCCATTGGCTGTCCGGGCATGTTGGGGCTTTCTATTTTTGAATCAGCTGGATGCACTCTGGTTGGGAAGCACTAGTCCCCAATCGGTGGCTCTCCAGCTGGTTTAAAACTACAACTCCCAGCATGCCCTGGTAGCAGATGGCTGTCGGGCATGCTGGAAGTTGTAGTTTTGCAGCTGGAGAGCCGCAGATTTGTAAAATCACTATCGAGTCTATCGATTATTTATTTAAAAAAAGGAGTGACGTAACACCTGACTGCAGGAATCAGACTACACGGGGTATGTTTGTAGTCTGTCACCATGGCAACATATACTTCTCCTTTTCCAAGGAGCCGTAAGAAAATGTTAAGAGACTGTCTGCAAAATATGGTGTAAGGGAGCAATAAAAAGGATATATACAAATGTAATGGTACCCAACCTGTGTCTCTTCAGCTTTTGCAGTACAACCAGTCCCAGCATGCCCTAGGGCAGTGGTCTCCAACCTGCGGACCTCCAGATGTTGCAAAACTACAACTCCCAGCATGCCCGGACAGCCAACGGCTGTCCGGGCATGCTGGGAGTTGTAGTTTTGCAACATCTGGAGGTCCGCAGGTTGAAGACCACTGCCCTAGGGGATGTCGGACATGCAGGGAATTGTAGTTCTGCTACAGATAGACTGGGTGCAACTGGCCAACCAGAGAACCAATGGTTCCCTTTGGTTATCTTGGGTTTGGACTAGAGATGAGCGAAGTTACAGTGATTCGATTCGTCACGAACTTCTCGGCTCGGCGGTTGCTGACTTTATCCTGCATAAATTAGTTCAGCTTTCAGGTGCTGGAGACTCTCCTAGGACTGTATCCACCTTTTCCAGCCACCGGAGCACCTGAAAGCTGAACTTATTTATGCCGGATAAAGTCAGCAACCGCCGAGCCGAGAAGTTCATGACGAATCGAATCGCTGTAACTTCGCTCATCTCTAGTTTGGACAGTACAACATCAAAGAGGAAGCAGGAGGGCACACTGAACGGAATCCACATAAGTACAAAGATAGCGATCAGCAGTCAGCCTCGGCGATCCATTATCAATGACGCCTGCGGGGGGGTATACACTAAGATGAAGAATCAATATGCAAACAAAGAGAAAGTGTGTACGCACTCACCGCAAAGAACGTGGCGAGATGCTCCGGGTCACGGGTAACGGGATCCTAGTATGGACGCATGATGATGGCGCTCAGAGGCAACGCCGGCAATTTCGCACTTGAGTGGGTGCTTCTTCCGGCATCCAAGAAGAAGCCCGCACTCATGTGCGAAACTGCCGGCGTTGCCTGTGAGCGCCATCATCATGCGTCCATCCTAGGATCCCGTTACCCGTGACCCCATCCCCGGAGCATCTCGCCACGTTCCTTGCGGTGAGTGCGTACACACTTTCTCTTTGTTTGTCTAGTTCGGACAGTGTTGGTTCCTAAAGGCTTAAACCAGTGTTTGCCAACCGGTGTGCCTCCAGACAAAGGCTGTCCGTGCTTGCTGGGAGTTGTAGTTTTGCGACAGCTGGAGGCACACTGGTTGGGAAACACTGAAGTATGGCATAGTTAACCAATCTTGCCACACTGGGGTTCCTTGGGCCGACCAGAGGAAGGATTTCTCAAGACTCAAGTTCTCTAGAGGTCTACAAAAAAAAAACAAACCCCATAACCAGAGCGTGCTGGGACATTGATACTACCGCTGAGCCCAAACATAAAACCGTGTGACTGGCATTTCATATTTCCTTATTGACTCCCAGCAAACGTCTGGCTGCAGCGTTTTTGGCCCATAAAATGCCATGCGCGACCTTTAGTCTGAGTTAGTATTTAATTTATTTTTATTTAAATTAGTTTTTTTTTTAAGGGTTTTTAAAAACAAACATAGACTCTATTAGGGCACTGAGAGTAACTAGAGGAGAATCTCTCTCACCCTAATCCCTACCAAGAGTGTCTTTGTTTTTGGAGGACCGATATGTGGACAGCCCATTGATGTACATAGGCATTGTGGTAATACTTCATGTCCCCTGTGGGGGTGCTGTAGGGGAATGAAACACTTTATTTAGAGGTCAAACTACGGCCATACAAATGATAGTTGGAGTCAGACTTCATATAATTCTATGTACTTTCTATTCTATTCCCATTTATAGAATTTTAGAGGGGTACTCCACTGCCCCAGCGTTGGGAACATTTTGTTCCGAACACTGGGTGTGGGCTGTGGTGGTCGTGACGTCACGGGCACGCCCCTAGTGATGTGACACCACGCCCCCTCAATGCAAGTCTAAGGGAGGGGTGTGACGTCACTACCTCCACAGCCCGCACCCAGCGTTGGTAACAAAATGTTTTGAACGCTGGGGCAGTGGGGTACCCCTTTAACCTGATTTTTCTAAAGATCTTCTTTCCTCCAGACACATTGGGGGAGATTTAGCAAAACCTGTCCAGAGGAAAAGTTGCCCAGTTGCCCATAGCAACCAATCAGATCGCTTCTTTCATTTTGCAGAGGCCTTGTTAAAAATGAAAGTAGTGATCTGATTGGTTGCTATGGGCAACTCAGCAACTTTTCCTCTGGAGGGGTTTTGATAACTCTCCCCCATTGACCATACAGGGGTTCTGTCCCCTAGGTCCCCTAGACACATTGGGGGAGCTATCAAAACGTGTGCAGAGGAAAATTCGACGAGTTGCCCATAGCAACCAATCATATCGCTTCTTTCATTTTTTAGAGGCCTTTTCAAAAATAAAAGAAGCGTAGTGATTGGTTGCCATGGGTAACTGGACAACTTTTTATCTGGTTTTGATAAATCTCCCCCCATTGACAATCGCGTTGTTATAATCTCCGCTCCCTAATCCTTCACGGCAGATGGAGTAGATATCATTCCGATAAATAATGGCGTTCCTCAAGGCTATGGAATTGTCAGGCGCCGCCGTGATATGTTTGACTTGAAAATCTATAGATCAGTGAACGTCCAATCGACTGTTACCAGAAAGTTCTACAGATTTGTCTGCTCCGTGCTGCTGTATGCTCCAGAGGAAGTTGTGTAGTTCTTACCATTCTGACCACAGTGCTCTCTGCTGCCACCTCTGTCCGTGTCAGGAACTGTCCAAAACAGGAGAGGTTTGCTATGGGGGTTTGCTCCTACTCTGGACAGTTCCTGACATGGACAGAAGTGGCATCAGAGAGCACTGTGGTCAGACTGGAAATAACTACACAACTTTCTCTGGAATATATAGCAGCTGATAAGTACTGGAAGGATTAAAATTGTTATGTAGAAGTAATATACAAATCTGTTTAACTTTCTGGAACCAGTTGATTGGAAAAACTCTTTTTTTCCCTCCGGAGTTCCCATTTAAGAATTCGACCATACTACCTATACTGCCCCCTGCAGGAAAAAATATATGAAAATTAGAATGATCTTTAATGTAGGTCTCCAAACTGTGGATCACTAGCTGTTGCAAAAGTACAACTCCCAGCATGCCCGGACAGCCTTTGGCTGTCCGGGCATGCTGGGAGTTGTAGTTTTGCAACAGTTGGAGGTCCCCAGTTTGGAGACCTAGGTTATAGATCAGTCTTTGGTCCAGTTTTCCTATATTCTTTTCCTACAGGGGGCAGTATAGTTAGTATGGTAGAATTCTTAAAGGGGTACTCCGGAGGGATAAAAAAAAAATGTTTTCCAATCATCTGGTGCCAGAAAGTTAAACAGATTAGTAAATTACGTCTATTAAAAAAAATCTTAATCCTTCCAGTACTTATCGGCTGCTGTATGCTCCACAGGAAATTGTGTAGATCTTTCCAGTCTGACAAAAGTGCTCTCTGCTGCCACCTCTGTCCATGTCAGGAACTGTCCAGAGTAGGAAGGAATTCCCATAGCAAATCTTTCCTGCTTTGGACCGTTCCTGACACTGACAGACGTTTTGTGGTTTGTAAGAAAGAATCGGTCCGTATGGGTCCGGCGAGCAGCCATGTTTGATCCCTTTATACCATATATGTATTTCTGGAGAAGCCGTGGATCAGATTCAGCAAGTAATGGAACAGGTGTCTCGCTATGAATGTGTAAATGCTGCCAGTGCGGCCCTGGAATGACCGCTGTGCTGCCTTCCATGCCGTGGCGTACACTTGCTGGAGTATTTTATTATTTTATTTTAGCTTTAACCAGTTGAGATCAGGCCGAGCTGTGCGCTTCATTCATACCAGTCCTGCCTTTCTAAAGAAAGTTTCTTCCAATATGGCCGCCATGACCGTTTTCACAGCAGTGGTCTCCAATCTGTGTCTCCCCAGCTGTGGTGACATTTCTAAGCTTGTCCTGACAGTTTCAGCGTATACGGTAGCATCAGATACTGTACAGACTACTGTATGTTTTCCTAATACAGTGATGTCCCAATAGTGTGATAATGGGGTGAGCCATGGGGGTGCAATGTGAGGTGTATGGGGCCGATGTGGTAGCCCAGGGGCAGATGGTGTTAACCCCTAAATGTTTGTGACGCCAAGGTGTGGTTTTAACAGAGAACCACCTAAACAGTAACGGTAGCTTTTACTGAGTTAGGCTGGGTTCACACCACGTTTTGTTAAATACGGTTCCCGTATACGGCTGGGAGGAGGGGGCGGGGCTTAATCGTGGTGCCTGCACCATATTCGGGAACCGTATTTATTGCATGTCTATGAGCCGACCGGAGTGAACCGCAGCCTCCGGTCGGCTTCGTTTTCGGCCGTATGCGGTTTCCCGACCGCAGGCAAAAACGTGGTCAACCGCGTTTTTGCCTACCGTCGGGAAACCGCATACGGCCGAAAACAAAGCCGACCGAAGGCTGCGGTTCACTCCGGTCAGCTCATAGACATGCATTAAATACGGTTGCCGAATACGGCTGAGTGCGGGCGCCGCAATTAAGCCCCGCCCCCTCCTCCCAGCCGTATACGGGAACCGTATTTAACAAAACGTGGTGTGAACCCACCCTTAGACAGATGGTAACAGTCTTTACATCTAGGCCAGGATCCCAGAGCGGTGATGAATAACACAAGGGACATCGCAGCTTGCTGGGACTTGTAGTGACTTGACAGACTTTAGCACAGCCACGCTGACTATAATAGATTTGACTTGACTGAAGATGGTGACAGCAGACAGAGAGGACTTACTGACTTGTGGCTGTAATTTAGGTTGAGGCCTCCAGATGTGCTGGACACTGACCCTGAGACGTCTGGACTGGACTTGACCTCAGCAGAGAATGAATCACAAGAGAGATTGTAGAACCTCCCCCTCTTATAAAGGGGCTGAGCAAGGAGCCTATAGGCTAGCTGCGGGTCATCTGGTCACCTGGTGCTTTCTGGGTAACAAAACATGTGACGACAATTATCATGTGATCAACCATGTGACCATATCAAAGGTCCTTTACACATAATATACAATTATACAGATTATAGGGGCACAGTGCAGGTGAGTCCTGGGGACGTGCAGGGACTCAAGCTGATAGGACTGTGCGATGCATATCCCGCACTGGGACATCACAATAATGTGCATAGGGATGACTGACGGCTATGCCTCAGCACAGGGAAATACACGAGGTGGTGTCCCACTAAAGGAAGAAGGCTCACGGTGATATAACAATAGTGTGATAGTCCGCACAGTAATGTCACAGTATGGGAATAATGCACAAAATGATGTCATAGTAAAGGTATAATAAACACTGCAATGTCACAGTACAGGATTAGTGCACACAATGTCATAGTAAAGAGAGAAACACAGCGACGTCACAGCACTGGATGGTTACATGCATTGATGTCCTAATAAAGATATAAAAAACATGGCGCTTTCATAGTACAGGATAAGTGCACACAATGTCATAGTAAATATATAAAAAAAACATGGTGATGTCACAGTACAGGATTAATGCACAATTATGTCATAGTAAAGATATAAAAAAAAACATTGTGGTGTCACAGTACAGGATACGTGCACACAATGTCATAGTAAATATATAAAAAAAACATGGTGATGTCACAGTACAGGATTAATGCACAATTATGTCATAGTAAAGATATAAAAAAAATGGTGATGTCACAGTACAGGATTAATGCACACAATGATGTCATAGTAAATATATTAAAAAAAACATTGTGGTGTCACAGTACAGGATACGTGCACACAATGTCATAGTAAATATATAAAAAAAACATGGTGATGTCACAGTACAGGATTAATGCACACAATGATGTCATAGTAAATATATAAAAAAAATGTCGATGTCACAGTACAGGATTAGTGCACACAATGATGTCATAGTAAAGATATAAAAAAAAAACATGGCGATGTCACAGTACAGCATTAATGCACACAATGATGTCATAGTAAAAGTATAATAAACAGTGGGTGAATCATATTTTATAGCACATGGATTATGCACACAGTGATGTCATATTATAGCACAGACGTAACATACCATTAAGTCTGCATATACATAGTGACATCACAGCACGGGAAAGAAAACACCATGATGTCACCATGCAGGTTAAATGAACACATGATGTCACAGCACAGAACTAATGCAAAAACTACCCCCCCCCCCCCCCCAAAAGGTATCTATTAACATTACTAACTGCACATGAGACAGCCCCCTGTTGTTGTGCCATAGCAGTTGCAGTCTGGGCATGCTTGGTGACCTTTGCAAAGTACATTCTAGAAAGAAGGGGAGGCTGAGCTATGAGGAACAGCTATTGTGTGCACTTCTGTGATCTACACACTAGTGTCTTACCAATGCTGTACCGAACAGGAAATCTCACCTTAGTTTTAGCCCTAGTGGCCAGAATGGAAACTGCAAGATTTCAGGATTATTTTATAATATAATATAGATGGGGGGGGGGGGAAATAATAGTAAAAATAAATAAATATATATAATATGTGTGTGCATGTATGTGTGTAAATATATATATATATATATAATATTAGATATACACATACATGCACACACACTCTATCTATATATATATAAATTTATTTATTAGTAAAAAAAAAAAAAAAAAACACCAAAAATGAAAAAAAATTTAATAAAATTTACATAGATTTGATGTAAACTATAGGTATTATAGGTGACACATTCTATAATAGACTTGTCTCCGGCATCAGGGCGTCTCTTTGCAGCGTCTCAGATTATGGTATCTCCTAGCAGAGGATCCTGACCACAGGCGGCCGACACTTTCTAGCTTTCACTTGTACGGTTAGAAATCCATTAAGCCGTCATTCTTAGTAATTGTAGAGAGATCCTCCGGGACCACAGAATATCCTGCCGGGGATAGAGGCCGCCGCCGTGCTCCGTCACTAAGCACCGCGCACATTGTTATAATCTCCGCTCTCGAATCCTTCACGCCAGACGGGGTAGATATCACTATGATAAATAGTCGCGTCCAAGGTTATGGAATTGGCAGGCGCCGCCGTAATGCGTTGGATTGAAAATGTATAGATCAGTGGACCTCCAGCTGTTGCAAATTGTAGTTTTGCAACAGCTAGTGATCTACAGTTTGGAGACCTACATTAAAGATCATTCTAGTTTTCATATATTTTTTCCTACAGGGGGCAGTATAGGTAGTATGGTAGAATTCTTAAAGGGGAACTTTGAAAATTGTTTTTCCAATCAACTAGTTCCAGAAAGTTAAACAGATTTGAAAATTACTTCTACATAACAATTTTAATCCTTCCAGTACCTATCAGCTGCTGGATGCTGCAGAGGAAGTTGTGTAGTTCTTTCCAGTCTGACCACAGTGCTCTCTGATGCCACTTCTGTCCATGTCAGGAACTGTCCAGAGCAGGAGCAAATTCCCATGGCAAACCTCTCCTGCTTTGGACAGTTACTGACACGGACAGAGGTGGCAGCAGAGAGCACTGTGGTCAGAACGGAAAGAACTACACAACTTCCTCTGGAGCATACAGCAGCATGGAGCATACAAATCTGTAGAACTTTCTGGTAACAGTTGATTGGTAACCTGATTGGTAACATGTTTTTTCATGTTTTTGTTTGTACATTAATATGGGGGCCGAGCTGATTTTACCGACATTTAGAGATATGCTTTATGGCAAAAAACAAACAGGAGCTGTCCCATTGACATGAATTGGATAGCTGTCTGAGCATGCTCTGAAGTCATTCAACAAGGGAGGGGGAGGCTGAGCTGTGAGCTTTAGCTATTGTCTTCTCTAGGAAGTCTTAGCTTAGGCTAGGTTCGTACTACCATTGCACTCTTACCTGTCAAGGTCCATTCAGCTTCTTCTTTTTTTTTTGCACCAAATAGACCTTGATCGGGTCGGAACACAACTGACAGACAGATCCCATTGACTTGAATAGGGTCCAACTAGTATTTTACAGGAGTTGAGTGAAGGCTAAATATAGGACAAGCAGTATTTATTTATTTTTTTTCTCTGCTCAACTCCAGTCCTTCCGACCGTCTCCAATCGACATTGGAAATGTGAACGAGTCCTAAGTTTAAGGCCTTTGGCCAAAGTGAAAACTTCAAGATTTCTGGATTATTTAAAAATATAGATGGTAATATAGAAAAAAAGATTTTAAAAAAATCACCCAAATATATTTTTAAGGGGTATTCCAGTGAAAAACTATTTTTTTTTCAACTAGCTTCCAGAAAGTTAGATTTTTAAACTACTTCTATAAAAAAAAAAAAAAATCTTAATCCTTCCAGTACTTATCACATGCTGAAGTTGAGTTGTTCTTTCCAGTCTGACCACATTGCTCACTGCTGACACCTCTGTCTGTCTCAGGAACTGTCCAGAGCAGGAGAGGTTTGTTATGGGGATTTGCTTCTACTCTGGACAGTTCCTGAGACAGACACAGGTGTCAGCAGAGAGCAATGTGGTCAGACTGGAAAGAACAACTCAACTTCAGCAGCTGATAAGTACTGGAAGGAATAAGATTTTTTTTCATAGATGTAATTTACAAATCTGTTTAACTTTGTGGCACCAGTTGATAAAAAAAAAATACATATAGTTTTCCTCCGGAGTACCCCTTTTAAATATGTTTAACATAAATTTGATTTAAATAGGTCATTTTCTGATTTAAAAACAGTCACTTTAAGCCCAATTAATTTGAAAAGATTTATTTATTTTAGTTTTTAACAGCACCGCACCTACCCATGGGTTTTGTCTGGTATTGACCTGAACATGGCTGAGCTGCAGTGCTCAACGCGACCTGAGGACAGGAGTGGCGCTGTTTTCGTTAGAAAGCAGCTTTATAACTCTAATCTCTGACAATCCCTGTGAATATTGAGGACCCAAGGGGTACTCCTGTGGAAAACTTTTTATTTTTATTTTTTTAAATCAACTGATGCCAGAAAGTTAAACAGATTTGTAAATCACTTCTATTAAAAAAAATCTTAATCCTTCCAGTACTTTTTAGGGGCTGTATACTAAAGAGAAATCCAAAAAAGAAATGCATTTCCATTGATGTCATGATCACAGTGCTCTCTGCTGTTCATTTTAGGAACTGTCCAGAGCAGGAAAAAATCCCCATAACAAACATATGCTGCTCTGGACAGTTCCTAAAATGGACAGCAGAGGTCAGCAGAGAGCACTGTGGTCTTGACATCAGAGGAAATGCATTTCTTTTTTGGATTTCTCTGTAGTATACAGCCCCTAAAAAGTACTGGAAGGATTAAGATTTTTTAATAGAAGTGATATACAACTCTGTTTTAACTTTCTGGCACCAGTTGGTTTATAAAAAAAAAAAAAAAAAAAAAAAAAAAAAAAAAAGTTTTCCACGGGAGTACCCCTTTAAGCTTAGTTATATTATTGCCCTTTTTTATTTTATTTTATTTTTTTTTATTTTTTTATAAATAACTTTTTTTCTTTTATTTGTTTAGTTCTCTCAGGCCAGACACATCACAGCCCCTTGAAAAGATCGGTGTCCCTCACCCCGCCCATGAACGTGCCAAACCAGCCGCTAGGACATGGGTGGATGTCTCACGAAGACTTGAGAGCTCGAGGATCCCAGGGGGTCTCTTCCGATCATGCCCCCCTGTCCCCACAAAGCAGCGTAGCCTCTTCGGGGAGTGGTGGGAGTGAGCACTTAGAAGACCCCTCTTCTGCACGTAATACATTCCAAGATGAAGGAAGCGGCATGAAAGGTGAGTGCGGTCAGACCTCTATGTAGGGGGGGGGGCGCTTCTTGTACCATCTACCAGAAACAGCGCCACCCACTGTCCTCGGGTTGTATGTGGCATTGCAGCTTGGTTCTATTAAAGGGAATGGTGCGGTGTTGTAATACCACACACAGCCTGAGGACAGGAGCGGCGCTGTTTTAGAAAGAAAACATCTATGTAACCTGCTACAAATTTAAACGAGAACTGCAGTGTAATGCATGGGGGAAAGGCAGGAAAAGTGCTTTAGAGACAGGAGGTGAATTTGAAGTCGTGTTAGGGGGGTAAAATGACATTATCAAACCCAAAGTAGACTCCAGGGATGGGGTGTTTCCCAATCAGTGTGCCTCCAGCTGTTGCAAAACTACAACTCCCAGCATTCCCAGACATCCATTGGAAAACATTGGCCTAATCCTGGTATTTTCCAAACCATGTGCCTCCAGCAGTTGCAAAACTACAACTCTCAGCATGCCCGGACCGCCTCCGGCGGTCCGGGCATGCTGGGAGTTGTAGTTTTGCAACTGCTGGAGGCACACGGTTTGGAAAATACCGGGACTAGGCTTTTTGCAACATGCAGGGAAACTGGCATCATGGCAAAGCATAAAGACTTTAATTTCATGTATCATGTGACTTAAGCCATGCGGGGCGTAATACCCTCCCTTACCCCGTACGGATATTTGTCTCATTCCAGCACCTTTTTGATCTGCGCTCTTTTTTTTCTTTTTTTTTTCCTATCGTAGACGCGCACTTGCTGAAGTGGAGGGGGTGGGGGGGGGTGGGGGGTGCAGTTATTTTTTTATTGACAGCTGCAAAAAAATAAAATAAATTCACGTCCCCTGAATGACCCGGAGCTGCGAGAAAGACGTCGGGATAAAGACTCCCGGGGAGGACCCGTGTGAAGAATACCCCCCCCCCCCCCCCCGGCAGCTGGGGGTTTGGGGCGAGTTGTGCCGTACGCAGGCTGGAGAATTAAACTAATGGCTTCTAGCTTCCAGGGCTACATTTACTTCTTATTGAACATTTCCAGTATTCTGGGAGCTAGCGCAGGCGGCGGGGGGGAGGCACATGAGGACGGCGCCGGCGAAATCACTGCAAAGAAGCAGAAATCTGGTTAAATCCAGCAGTTGTGGTTGTTTTTACTTATTTTATTTGATTTTTTTCCTACCTTTTTTTTATTTTTATTCTTTAATCATATGTCAGACATTTTCCATTAAATACGCGGAATAGACACGTCCGGCGCAGCGCACGTCTCCCCATCCTGGGGGCGACAGACATCAGGCATCTGCTCTACCCATTAGGTAGACTTGATGGTTTTGCCCCATAGACCAGTGCTTATCAATCATCTCCAGCTCTGGGCACACCGTGCTTCACAAATTTTACTGCGGGGCACAACAAAGCCCCCTGCACCCCCCCCCCCCCCCCCCAATCTGCAATTTACACCCTGTAGGTAGTACTGACCCCTATATATAGGGCTTCTCAGTAGTCAATTTCCTCCTGCATATAGGGCCTCCTGTAGGTAGCTTTCCCCCTGTAGTTAATGTCCTCCTGTATATAGGGCGACCTGTAGGTAGCTTTCCCCCTGTATATAGGTCCCCCCTGTAGTTAATGTCCTCCTGTGTATAGGGTCTCCTGTAGGTAGCTTTCCCCCTGTATATAGGTCCCCCCTGTAGTTAATGTCCTCCTGTATATAGGGCGACCTGTAGGTAGCTTTCCCCCCTGTATATAGGTCCCCCCTGTAGTTAATGTCCCCCTGTATATAGGGTCTCCTGTAGGTAGCTTTCCCCCTGTATATAGGTCCCCCCTGTAGTTAATGTCCTCCTTTATATAGGGCGACCTGTAGGTAGCTTTCCCCCTGTATATAGGTCCCCCCCTGTAGTTAATGTCCCCCTGTAGGTAGCTTTCCCCCCACTTATATATGGCGTTCTGTAGAAAGGGCTCTCTCCCTATCCGCCAAGGGGGAAACCAAAAACTAGTTCTCTCCTCGGTTCCGTCGCAGTCATCTGCATCTTCTTTAGCTTTTTTCTGCGGCCAATAGAGGTCGGGAGAGTCAGTACCTACAGGACGTGCACGGAAGAAGTCATCATGCCCGTCCCGGAAGAAGTTACTTCTCCGGCCTCTAGTGTCCGCAGCCAGTGTCACTAGAGGTTGGAAGCCCATGGAGACCTCAGAGCTAGGGCTCACTAGGACCCCTGTGGCGGTGATATGCCACAAGGGTCCTAGCGCATCCTGTCGCCATCTTCCCCACATGACTGCCGCTATGCACCAGTCTGGTCCTGGTGGGCACAACGGATGGGAATCACTGGATTGGGCAATAACTTGCCCGTGGTATTCCTATGGCGCTTCACACCTGCAATGTTCTGTACTATTACTCTGCTCCATCATCGGAGCAGAACATAAAAACATTTTTTTTTTATTTTTTAGCAAAAAAAACGCTGAATTCAGATGTTAAAGGGAATTTATGAAATGCCAGACCCACTAACCAGAGTGCCTCGAGCTGTTGCAAAACTACAACTCCCAGCATGCCCGGACATGCTGGGAGTCGTAGTTTTGAAACAGCTGCCTGAGAAAAATGCTGCCATACCAGATATGTCGCACTATATGGTGGCACCCAATAGACCCCAGTTTTTTATTTTTATTGTCAAATTTTTTTTTTAGGGCGGGGGGGGGGGCTGTTATCCGATATTTAAAGAAATATTACCGCTTGTCTTTCAGATGTGCCGGCATGGCTCAAAAGTCTTCGTTTGCACAAGTACGCGGCCCTTTTTTCCCAGATGACGTATGAGGAAATGATGTCCCTCAATGAGTGTCAGCTGGAGGCACAGGTACGGTCCTAGCTTCTGTAGTGTGGTTGGGGAATTCCGCTACGGGTCAGTTTACACGCGGCAGACATTACTGCCAATTTAAAATCTGTTCCATTAGTCTAAATGGGGATAGTTGAGATGAGTGGGACAATTGCAGAAATGGGTTGCGGGGCACGATTGTGGTGTATGCACAGTATGCTGCAATGGAACGATGAGATTACTAGTCAGCCATTCAAATAGATGGTCGGCCATGGCTGAGCCTGTCATAGTGGGAGGTCCTCATTGTTGGTCACTCTTCTCATGGTTGTTTTTTGGGGTGTTGGTTGTGATCGGTTGACAGGATGGTTGTAGTTGTGGTTTAGGGGGTGGGGGTTATGGTCTGTTTGGGTGCTGATTGGGGTTGCTTTGAGGGGGGGGTGTTAGTGTGGTTTGTTTGTTTTGGTGGTGGTGGTGGTGGTTGTGATTAGTTTTGGTGGTTGTGATTAATTTTGTGTCTGATTGTAGTTGTGGTTGATTTGGATGTGGTGGTGTTGGTTATAGTGGTTGATTTGGTTGTGGTAGGTTTGGGTGCTGATTGGGCTGGATTTGAGGAGATGGTGGTTGTTGTGTTTGGTTTGGGGGGTGGTTATTAGCTTTGGGGATGATTGTAGTTTGGTTTTTGGGGGTGGAGCTGGTTGTGGTTGGCTTGGGTGCGGATTTGGGTTTAGTGTGGGTTTTGATTGCTTTGGGAGGTGCTGATTGTTGTGGTTGGTTTGGGGGGGGGGCGGGGTGATTGTTGTGGGGGTTCCAACTCGTATATCGCTGGGACCTCATGGAATATATGGGCAGGGGTTGTCTCTGGTTTGCCTCGAGTGTTTCTTAGTCTCCAGTTTTTGTAAAACAACAACCAGCTAGCCTTGCCGAATGTTGTATTTTTGCAAAAGCTGGAGAGTCACTCGTTGTAGACTGCTGCTTTATAACGTTGGTTAATGGCGAGCTGCATGTGATGGCTTCTTGCCGGGTCGTGGATGGTCAGTGACTGGTATGATGCGGTGCTCGTACGGATGGTAGTTCTGTAGTTATAACTTGATTATATCAGGTCTGGACTTCTTCACAAGCAACAGGTATGGCTGCTGCTTCACGTGTAATAAGATCTTATCCTAGCGTGCAAGGTCCCTGTCTCAAGACATTGAAGTCTAATGGTGCCCGTCTGTAGTCTCGGCTGATCATTTAAGGCAGATACCCTAAAGATAAGCAGATTTTTGCTAAATATGCCAAATAATTCACCGATTCAGGATTTTCTAGTTTGGGTGGTGATGGTTTTTGTGATGATGATGGTTGTTGTTGTGATAAGTGATATGTTTTAAGGATTGGTAATTGTGCTTGTATTGGGGGGGAGGGGTGATGGTTGTTTGCAGGGTGGTGGGATTGTGGTTGGTTTGGGAGTTGGTAGTGAATGTTGTGGTTGTTGGTTGTGGTTGGTTTGGTGGTTGGGTTGTAGTGATGAGTGTGGTTAGTTTGAGTTGTGGTAGGTTTTAGTGGAGGTTTAGTGGTGTTTTCTTTTGGGTGCTTATTGGGTTTTCTTTTGAGGGGTTAAATGTTGCGGTTGGTTTGCGGGGTGGTTTTTGCGGTTGGTTTGGGGATGGTGGTGGTTGTGGTAGGTTAAGGGGGCATTTAGTGGTAGCTGTGGTTGGTTTGGGTGCTGCTTGGGCCTGCTTTGGAGGGGTATAGTGTAGGTAAGTTGGTTTGGGAGCTAGTTGTGGTTGCTTTGGGGTGTTTAGTGTCAGTTGTGTTGGTTGGGGAGGTTGTGATTGTTGTAGTTGGTTTGGGGGGCTGGTTGTTGTAAGTGGTTTTGAGGGAGTGGTTGTGGTGGTTGGTTTTAGGGCGGTTGTTGGTGGTTTTGGGGGAGTGGTTGTGTGTGGTTGGTTTGGGTGCTGGTTGTGGTTGCTTTGGGGTGTTTAGTGTGAGTTGTGTCAGTTGGAGAGGTGGTGATTGTTGTGGTTGGTTTAGGGCAGTTGTTGATGTGTTTGGGGGAGTGGTTGGTTTGGGGGACTGTTGTTGTTAGGGCTTTTGAGGGAGTAGTTGTTGTTGTGGTTTGTTTTAGGGTGGTTGTCGGTGGTTTTGGGGGAGTGGTTGTTGCGGGTGGTTTGGGAGGTGGTGGTTGTGGTTGCTTTGGGGTGTTTAGTGTGAGTTGTGTTAGTTGGAGAGGTGGTGATTGTTGTGGTTGCTTTGGGAGGCTGGTTGTTGTAAGTGGTTTTGGGGGAGTGGTGGTTGGTTTTAGGGTGGTTGTTGGTGGTTTTGGGGGAGTGGTTCAGGGTTGTTGTGGATGGTTTTGGGGTGTGTGTATTTTTATAGACACTCTCTCTGTATTTCTCATTTCAGAATGTCACAAAAGGCGCAAGGCACAAAATAGTCATCAGTATCCAGAAGCTGAAAGAGCGGCACATTCTCCTGAAATCATTGGAAAGGGTAAGTGTTCCTACAGGGCTAATGGGTCCTGATCCCTCAAAGATGATCACAAAGTATGGATCCTCGTGTACTAATATAACATCATGTGCATTTTACATTGACCAGGACATCCTAGAAGGGGGTAACCTGCGGGGTCCTCTTCAGGAGCTGCACCAGATGATTCTTACCCCCATCAAAGCGTACTCCGCACAAAACTCCACCGCAGAAGACCACAGCCGGGAGCCGGGCTCTCAGTCTTCATTACTGGGCACCGAGGGTCAAGGATCGGAGAACAAAGACTCTGCTTCTGGTGGGATCCAACAGCACCATATGGGCAACCTGGAGGGAGAGAGTGGGGGGGTCCCTTTACCTGAAGGGGATCTTCCAGGACAGTTCACACGAGTGATGGGTAAAGGTAAGCATAATGCTGTAAACTGAGGGCATGTGAGCGTTCGTAGAGAATTAAATGGGTTTTGCAAAACTACAACTCTCAGCATGCCCGGACAGCCGTTGGCTGTCCAGGCATGCTGGGAGTTGCAGTTTTGGAAGAGCTGGAGGCACACTTGCTCGGTTTTCTCACCCCACATTCTCTTGTCCTTTCAGTCTGTACTCAGCTCCTGGTGTCCAGACCGGATGAAGAAAACATCAGTTCCTATTTGCAGCTGATTGACAAATGCCTTATACATGAAGTAAGTGACCCCCGAAGGAGACGCCCATGGGGTGTGTGGGAGAGCAGAGTGCGTGAGTGACCAGCGGGAATTACTTACTGCCACCAGACTGACAATAATATGAGAACAGTTCTTATACTATAGTGGGGCTCTCCATTACATTGTGTTATTGTGGGGGGGCTCTCCATTACATAGTGTGTTATTGTGGGGGGGGCTCTCCATTACATAGTGTGTTATTATGGGGGGGCTCTCCATTACATAGTGTGTTATTGTGGGGGGGGCTCTCCATTACATAGTGTGTTATTATGGGGGGCTCTCCATTACATCGTGTTCTTGTGGGGGGCCTCTCCATTACATTGTGTGTTATTATGGGGGGCTCTCCATTACATCGTGTTCTTGTGGGGGGCCTCTCCATTACATTGTGTGTTATTATGGGGGGCTCTCCATTACATAGTGTGTTATTGTGGGGGGCTCTCCATTACATTGTGTGTTATTGTGGGGGGGCTCTCCATTACATTGTGTGTTATTGTGGGGGGCACTCCATTACATTGTGTGTTATTGTGGGGGGCTCTCCATTACATTGTGTGTTATTGTGGGGGGGCTCTTCATTACATTTTGTTATTGTGGGGGGCTCTCCATTACATAGTGTGTTATTATGGGGGGCTCTCCATTACATTGTGTGTTATTGTGGGGGGCTCTCCATTACATTGTGTTATTGTGGGGGGCTCTCCATTACATTGTGTTATTGTGGGGGGGCTCTCCATTACATCGTGTTATTGTGGGGGGGCTCTCCATTACATTGTGTGTTATTGTGGGGGGCTCTCCATTACATTGTGTTATTATGGGGGGGGCTGTCCATTACATCGTGTTATTATGGGGGGGCTCTCCATTACATTGTGTGTTATTATGGGGGGCTCTCCATTACATTGTGTGTTATTATGGGGGGGGGCTCTGCATTACATCGAGTTATTGTGGGGGCTCTCCATTACATCGTGTTATTATGGGGGGGGCTCTCCATTACATTGTGTGTTATTATGGGGGGCTCTCCATTACATAGTGTGTTATTGTGGGGGGGGGGGGGAGGCTCTCCATTACATTGTGTGTTATTGTGGGGGGGGGGCTCTCCATTACATCGTGTTATTATGGGGGGGGGCTCTCCATTACATTGTGTGTTATTGTGGGGGGGGCTCTCCATTACATAGTGTGTTATTATGGGGGGGCTCTGCATTACATCGTGTTATTGTGGGGGGCTCTCCATTACATCGTGTGTTATTATGGGGGGGCTCTCCATTACATCGTGTGCGTTATCCTGTTGCCGTCCTCTATAACATGATGTATTTGCGCAGGCCTTCACGGAGACACAGAAGAAGAGACTGTTGTCATGGAAACAGCAAGTACAGAAGCTATACAGGTCTTTTCCAAGGAAAACCCTCCTGGATGTTGCTGGTACCGGCAGCAGAGGAAGTAGGTTGGGTTCAGATCCCCCCGTGTGCCAGTTACCTTAGTGACTGCATTTCATCAGATCCTAGGGAAACCCCATCTCTGTCTGCGGGCAAATGATTTTTTTATTTTTTATTCCTTTGCGGTAAAAATTCCTGTGCATACATTACCGGCAATCCGCGGGGCTGCAGATCGGGGAGTTTGGGCGGAGGAATAACCGCCGCCGCTGCCTTCAATTAAAATCTATGACATTGATGTATTATTGTAAGGACGAAGGATCTCCGAATTGTTGCAAAACCACAAGTCCCAGCATGCCCGGGCATTATGGGAATTGTACTTCTGCAACAGGGAAGTCTACAGGATATAAAATATAAATCTTCACAATTCTCAACATAGCTGCACAAAACAGCACCACCCCTGTCCACAGGTTGTATATGGTACTGGCAGCTTAGCCCTCATTCACTTCAATAGCAATGCACTCATAGATTACCTGTGGGAGTGTTTTCCAACCAGGGTGCCTTCAGCTGTTGCAAAACTACAACTCCAGCATGCCTGGACAGCCAAACACTGTCCAGGCATGCTGGGAGTTGTACTTCTGTCACAGTAGGTCCTCAGTTTGGAGACCACTGCCCTGGATGTAGCTGCAATAAATATAAATATCACTCCACAATTCTCATTCGAAAATAGCACCACCCCTGTCCACAGGTTGTAGGTGGTACTACAGCTTAGCTCCCATTCACTTCAATAAATAATGCACTCGCATACTACCTGTGGTAGTGTTTCCCAACTAGGGTGTCCCCAGCTGTTTCAAAGCTATATCGCACGTAACCTAAGCCAAGGGTGGCACTGTTTTTGAAAGAAATTAGCTCTGTCTTTCTAATCCTGGATAACCCTATAGACATTACAAAATGTCGGCCAATCCTGAGTATTATGGTAGACTCAGCCGACTGTCCAATGCAGTGTTTCTCTAACCAGGGTGCCTCCAGCTGTTGCAAAACTACAACTCCCAGCATGCCCGGACAGCCTTTGGCTGTCCGGGCATGCTGGGAGTTATAGTTTTGCAAATTCCTGACCTGACGGACTTGGTTTTCTGCACAAACTGCATTGTCGTCAATGTAGAATAGATCTTTGATCCTTTCCTTTGCACCCATGAACAAGGAGGCTCAGGATGAACAGATCTAAAGGTCCCCCTGCAGATAGAAGAGTGCTGTATAATTTTGTATTTAACCAATGACAATTATGTATTATATTTAGATTTTCTTTTCCGTTAATGTCGCCAGGACCTGCGTCGACGTGTTCATTGGCAGCCGAGGATTCGGACAGTCCAACTCCTTGCCTACAGCTGGATCTGTGGGTGCGGGCATAGCGAGAAGAAACCCCCGGCAGTTTCAGATCCCCATCCCGGAACCTCCCCAGCGCGCGGGCTCGGTTTGCTGGGTCCAAGCAGCCTCCTGGGTGCGACGCAGAGAACAACGTCCAACAATCCCGCCATGTTGAAGCAGGGGAGACAGGTTGGTGCTTCCTGTGAACTGGTTATATAGTCCTCTCTTAAAGGGGAAATACACCTAAAGTCTGATTTATATACATATTTGTGCATAAAGATTCAGTTAAACATACTATTTAATTTTTTTTTTTTTATTTGACCCTAGGGTTAGGAGTCCAGTGGGCGGTCTTACTCAGTGATTGACAGCTTTCTCTGTATAAGAGTGCAGACAGTGGAAGCCGTTTTTGGTAAAAGAAGCCCAGTTGGCAGATTTACTTACTAATTGAGACTGCCAATCACAGAGTAGGACCACACACTGGACTCCTAAAGCTAGAAATGAGGGTTGAATGAATAAACAGCATGTTACACTGAATGTTTCCTTACAAATGGGGAATCTAAATCTGAATAAGACCGCCCACTGGACTCTTCAACACAGAATTGGCAGAGGGGTTAAATGAATAAAATACAACTTATACAACATCTTTTTACTGCAAAGTTAAATTAATAATAATAATAATAATAATATATATATATATATATATATATATATATATATATATATATATATATATATATAATAATAAATATATATTTACATACCACAGAATGGCAATGGCTGTGCGAGACGGCCGAAACGTCGCTCTGGCATTTTTGTGCTGAATATAAGCTACACTTTTTGCCAAAGGAGGTGCTGCTGCCTTTTTTTTGTGTGTGTGTGTGTGTGTGTGTGTGTGTGTGTATGTATGTATGTATGTATGTATGTATATTGTGTATATATATATATGTGTGTGTGTATGTATATATTATATATGTATGTATATATATGTGTGTATATATATATGTGTGTGTATGTATATATTATATATATATAAATATATATAATATAAATTCCAAAAATAAGCAGCACATCAGGAAAAATGAAGGTCTGTAGGCAGGGTGCACGCATGCTGGAGCCACGGTCCTCTGGTTCCTTGGTAATAACAGTAGTAATATGCAGCACACCGAAATGTCATGCAAAGTGCTTTATTCCATGTGGTACAAAAAGCGACGTTTCGCAGGCCTCACGCCAGCATTCTCAAGAATTCTTCTTGAGAATGCTGGCGTGAGGCCGGCGAAACGTCGCTTTTTGTACCACATGGAATAAAGCACTTTGCATGACATTTCGGTGTGCTGCATATTACTACTATATATATATATATATATATATTATATATATAAATATATATATATATATATATATATATAATATGTATGTGTATATATATGTGTGTGTATATATGTAAATATATAATTATAAATGTATATTTATGCGACATTTACCCAAGTTAGATTTTTTGCAAATGTCCAGTTAGTCGCGCCAACTCAGTGTCGCAATGTGACATCACAATCTTCACGCCTCATACGCAAAATCCCAGTGTGGCCCTAGTGTTATTGGAATTTTATTTTAGTATAAAGCCAATAAATGGAGGACCGCCTCATGGCACTGGCTAGCTTCAAAATTGTTATCCAGGATTTAAAGAAACAGAGCTAATTTCTTCCAAAAACAGTGCAACGCCTGGTATTGGCTGTTTTGCAACTTGGCTCCATTCACTTTAATGGAAAGGGAGCAGCAATAACACACACACGACCTGAGGGACAGTTGTGGCGCTGTTTTCGGAAGAAATGAGCTTTGTGGTTGTAATTCTGGATAACTCTATATAAACATTACAAAAAGTCATCCAAACCTGCGGATTTTGGCGGGCCAAGTGCGCTGTCCAATGCAGTGTTTCCCTAACCGGTGTGCCTCCAGCTGTTGTAAAACTACAACTCCCAGCCGAAGGCTGTCCGGGCATGCTGGGAGTTGTAGCTTTGCAATAGCTGGAAGCACGCTGGTTAGGGAAACACTGCATTGGACAGTTAGTTGGCATCTTTCCTCCACTCCTTTTTATCCAGAACACATGAACGCTCGGCTAAACTGAGTGTGCACGTATGTTATCTGTTGGCTGAATGCATTTTAAGCAGGTAGCTATTGCTTGCGTATGGCTGCCCCTAGTGGACAATATGCATAAACCCAGAGGTATAGTTTGACGCTCTTGGGGCCCCAGTGCAGAACCTGGGCCCCCACGCCTGTCCTGCACCCTTTATAATACAGGTGATTTCTTATTGCAAGATCTAGATTTTTCGTTTTTTGTCCATAATTTGTGGTCCATATTTTAAAAAAAATGTAAAAAAAATATATATTTTTTTTGTAATTATTATTTTTTTTTCTAAAGAGAGTAGTAATGTTCTGTCACCCTCTGTTTTGGTCCCTTAAATTACAAACCCTGCGACACCGAAAATAAACCCAGCCGGCGCTGTCCCCTCCCGTGCACATGATTACTTAACCATGTTCTATTTTTTTTTTCCACGAGTCTGGATCCTTTTAAAGAAATATTTAAAAAAAACACACAACCCTAGTGAGAACAGACTGCAGGCATTTCCTGTGTTCTCTGCTCGGCGGCGGGGGTACCACAGGGGCTGAGAGCGATGGGAGGACGTGAAGCCAGGAGCGACAAGCCTCCCCCCCCCCCCCCCCCCCCCCCAGTGCTGTCCCCGCTCGCAAAACCCAAGTATATGTGCAGGCTGGTGGAAAATGCTAATATGGTGAAACCGGGGACGCCGGCCCTTTAAGAAATCCTATTTAGCCGAGGGCTTCTTTATATAGCTACAGATGTGGAGGAAGAGAAGGCTTATAGTACATCTATTTCTGGGGTTGAAGTCGGTCGCTGCCTGGAAAAACCTGAGGATTTCGAAAGCCTAAAAAGAAATAAGGCGCTCCCTGTTACCATATCCGATAATGGCCACTATCTATGGGGCTGACCTATTCAGCGGCGCTGTACACAGACGTGAAGGGTGGCGCATACACGTTAGATTATTGTTGGACTAACCTGCAGATGTGTTTCCCATGCAAGGTGCCTCCAGCTGTTGCAAATACTACAACTCCCAGCATGCCCGGGCAGCCAAAGGCTAGTCCACTAGACAATGTTGGGTGTTACTCTATTCCTCCCTTATTTTTTATTTATTTTTTTATTTAATGAATACGACATAGTAGATATAACTGGTGTTTCCCAACCTGTCGCCAGCTGATGCGCGGTGACTACTCCAATCGTGATGGGAGTTGTAGTTTTGCAACAGCCAGAGACAGGGCCGGCTCCTCCTATAGGCAAAATAGGCATGTGCCTACAGCGCCCTCTTGATGGGGGCGCCGTTCTGCCCTCCGCAGCCGCTAAGCAAGTCCCGACAGCTCCTCATGTAACAGGAGGTGGTTTGTTACAGTGTGTCATCCCAGTAGTAAGGAGATTACATGAGGAGGTTTGTTACAGTGTGTCACCCCAGTAGTAAGGAGATTACATGAGGAGGTTTGTTACAGTGTGTCACCCCAGTAGTAAGGAGATTACATGAGGAGGAGGTTTGTTACAGTGTGTCACCCCAGTAGTAAGGAGATTATATGAGGAGATTTGTTACAGTGTGTCACCCCAGTAGTAAGGAGATTAGATGAGGAGGAGGTTTGTTACAGTGTGTCACCCCAGTAGTAAGGAGATTAGATGAGGAGGAGGTTTGTTACAGTGTGTTACCCCAGTAGTAAGGAGATTATATGAGGAGGAGATTTGTTACAGTGTGTCACCCCAGTAGTAAGGAGATTAGATGAGGAGGAGGTTTGTTACAGTGTGTCACCCCAGTAGTAAGGAGATTAGATGAGGAGGAGGTTTGTTACAGTGTGTCACCCCAGTAGTAAGGAGATAACATGCATGGCATTGCCTAGGGTGCCAAAAATCCTTGCACCAGCCCTGGCCGGAGAGCCGTAAGGTTGTTAGGGCACAATGGGAGTTAGGCTATATTCACATGATGGAATTTCTGAGCAACATTCTGCATTAGATTTCCACACAGAGTTTCCGCAGCAGCAGAGCAGCATTTTTTCATCAATGGGATTCTGCTGCACTGTTCACATGGCAGAATTTCCGTGCCTAGTTTTTGCCGTGGAAATTCAAATTCCGTTGTACGCAGAATGAAGTCACCCCCAGAGAAGTCTTGCAGCCATTTCTTCTTCTCTCTGAGTGTATCCTATTAAGAAGTGCAAAGGGCAGAAGTAGAGCTCCAGGGATCAGAAGAGTTAACATCTTTAATGCTCCATGGATGGCCTTTTTTGACACCATTTTTCCATTGAAAACAGATGCATGCTCCACTGAGCTGAATGTGCATGTGTATGGATCAGGAGGGATAGAGGTTGCCTGAATGAAAAGTGTTTTATTTATTTTTAATTTTTTTCCCAGGCAGGGAATGCAGTAGCCCATCCTGGCCACTACACAATGTATAGAGCTATTTCCCAGTCCCCTGAAGAAGCTGTTTGTAGGGTGAAATATGTTGGGGGGTGTTATGTTGACTTGAATGTTGTGGATCATTGTAACTTCACTTAGTTCACAGTTAGTAGTGATTGAATAATGTGCTTGTAAATACTATCTATGGTGACAGCGGAATAACCCTTTATCAACTACTACTCCGGTGGGTGTGCTGGCTTTTGGATCCCTCCGCTGATCAGACGCTTATGACCTTTCCTAAGGATAGGGCATTAATAAATTGTGCCTGGAAAACCCTTTTATTATTTTTTTTTTATTTTTTTTTAAGGCTCTAAAATCTTTAAAAAAAAAAAACAGTCTACTGTCCTGGTATCAGCCATTTTCAAGTGTTCTTTAATAGGATGAATCACAGGTGGTTTAAGAAGAATAAAGTTAAAGGGGTACTCCGGTGGAAAACTATATATTTTTTTTTAATCGACTGATGCCAGAAAATTAAGCAGATTTGTAAATGACTTCAATTTAAAAATCTTAACCCTTCCAGTACTTATCAGCTGCTTTATGCTACAGAGGAAGTTGTGTAGTTCTTTCCAGTCTGACCACAGTGCTCTCTGCTGACACCTCTGTCCGTGACAGGAACTGTCCAGAGCAGGAGAGGTTTACTATGGGGATTTGCTCCTGCTTTGCTGACACCTCTGCCCATGTCAGGAACTGTCCAGAGAGCACTTTGGCCAGACTGGAAAGAACTACACAACTTCTTCTGGAGCATACAGCAGCTAAGTACTGGAAGGATTAAGATTTTTAAATAGAAGCAATTTACAAATCTGTTTAACTTTCTGGCACCAGTTGATTTAAAAAAATTAAAAAAAAAGTTTTCCACTGAAGTACCCCTTTAAAGGGGTACTCCACCCCTGGCATCTTATCCCCTATCCAAAGGATAGGGGATAAGATGTTCTAGCGCCGCGGTCCCGCTTCTGGGGACCCCGGGGATCCCCACTGCAGCACCCCGCTATCATTACTGCGCAGAGCGAGATCGCTCTGCACGTAATGACGGGCGATACAGGGGCCGGAGCAGCGTGACGTCATGGCTCCGCCCCTCATGACATCACGGCCCATCCCCTTAATGCAAGTCTATGGCAGGGGAGCGTGACTACCGCCACGCCCCCTTCCCATAGACTTGTATTGACGGGGGGCGGGCCGTGACGTCACGAGGGGCGGAGCCGTGAAGTAACGATGCTCCGGCCCCTGTATTGCCCGTCATTACGTGCAGAGCGATCTCGCTCTGCGCAGTAAGGATGGCGGGGTGCCGCAGCAGCGATCCCCGGGGTCCCCAGCAGCGGGACCCCGGCAATCTGACATCTTATCCCCTATCCTTTTGGATAGGGGATAAGATGTCTAGGGGCGGAGTACCCCTTTTAAGGGTAGGGTCACACATAGAATATATGCAGCATATTTCCCACACACGCTTTGTGTAGCCCTTCCCTAAATGATAGGATTCTGTCTGTTTTCTGCCACTACTAGGTTAGTGTTTCCCAACCAGGGGGCCTTTACAATTTGCAAAACCTATAGGGAGCCTTTACAAGTTGCAAAACTATAGGGGGCCTTTACAAGTTGCAAAAGTACAACTCCCAGCATTTACAAGTTGTCTTTACAAATGTGGCAAAACTACAACTTCCAGCATGCCCGGACAGCCGTTGGCTGTCCGGGCATGCTGGGAGTTGTAGTTTTACAACAGGTAGAGGCACCCCTGGTTGGGAAATGCTGATCTATTGAACGCCAGTCTGAATGTGCAGACATTATAACTAATGTTTCCTTCTTGGTTTACCCAATAGAATCTGTGGTTCGCCAACCCTGGTGGAAGTAACAGTATGCCAAGTCGATCTCACAGCTCGGTGCAAAGGACGCGCTCGCTGCCCGTGCACACCTCCCCGCAGACCATGCTGATGTTTCAGCAGCAAGGTAAGCAGCCCTGTATCTTTAATTAGGCCACCAAGGCCCAGGCCTAGGGTGGCGCTTTATCAGGGGGGCAGCAGCTGGGGTTTATACATGGGACTGCCTGCAAATAAATCGGGCGGTATCACCTGCAGGAAGCAGTGAATGGGTAATACTATTGCAAAACTACAACTCCCAGCATGCCCCGGCTGTAGCAGGCATTTGTAGCCAGGCGTTTGAGAACCTAAAAGCCCATAACATACTATTCTAAAGTATTATTGCCTAGTTCTGCAGGGCAGTGTGCCTCCAGCTGTTGCAAAACTACAACTCCCAGCATGCCCTGACAGCCTTTTTTTTGCAACAGCTGGAGGTCACGCTGCTTCGGGAAACGCTGCTTAGGGGCTGTTCACATCACATTTGCAATCTGTCATATATCCTGCATGTAGGATTTGCATGCATTAAAAAAACACATTAAAATGTATCACTTCTCCATTAACTTGCATGGAAATTTATACAATTTTTTTATTTTATTTTTAATATGTTGTATACATTTTTTCAATGCACTCATACATGATGTAGACCTATTTATATTCTGTTTATTTTATTTAATTTAGGTTTATTTATTAATTATATATTTTTTTAATTTTGATTTATTTATTATATTTATTCATTTATTTATTTTTTTATTTATTTTATTCAATTTAAATAAAAAATTAATAATAAATGAATAAATAAATATAATAAATTAATCTAAATTGAATAAAATAAATAAAAAATAATAAATGAATAAATATAATCTATTTTATTCAATTTAGATTTCTTTATTTACTGGATATTAATTTTTTCTATTTTATTTTATCTTTATTCTGTTACTATAAACCTAAACATGAAGTTGCACTTGTCTGTCTACACGTTTCACCTATATGCTAAACATGCGTTGAAATTGCCATGTGAACACCCCTTCCGGCTCTGCTACATCTGTATTCCCCCACATTTTTGGTGTCCTTGTCGTAATGATTTAATAAGGCACCTGTTGGGTTATTTTTAGAGCCCTGCCGTTCAGGCTTGTAATAACGAACTCCTCGTCCGCGAGCATCTCAACATGTGATGTTAATTTGGTCCCAAAAATTGTAAATGCTTTAAAAATTGTATTTATTTACGTAGTTATTTATACAGTGATCCCTCAACTTACAATGGCCTCAACATACAATAGTTTCAACATACAATGATCTTTTCTGGACCATCGTAACTTGAAACCAGACTCAACATACAATGAATGTACAGACAGTCCAGATCTGTGAATGGTGTCACAACTGGAGGAACTGACCAATCAGAATGGGCATTTTACTGGTAAATCACCTGTATTACTGAAGTGTATGCACTGACTGGTGTCTGGTAGCGCCCTCTATAGTACAGGGAGGAACTACAAGTTTTGTACTACTCCTTACCTGTGCCAGGGTTAGCTGCTCCTTTGGACACCAAGTAAGGGCAGCTCCATTTGGGACACTGCATGTACTGTATAGGACCCTGAAGAAGCTCCTGTCCTCTACATAAACCATTGTTTCCCAACCAGGGGGCCTCCAGCTGTTGCAAAACTACAACTCCCAGCATGTCCGGACAGCCAACGGCTGTCCGGGCATGCTGGGAGTTGTAGTTTTGCAACAGCTGGAGGCACCCTGGTTGGGAAACACTGACATAGACAATGATTACAGCTCCCAGCAGATCTTTCTTACTTTTATATATATATATATGGATTTGCTTTATCTATATTAGTTATCTACTTATTTTTCTTTAATCCTCACTTTTTCCTATTTTTGGATGACATTTTGGTGGCTTCAGAACCAATTACCAGGTTTCCATAGAGTTATGGTCTCAACTAGAGATGAGCGAACTTGCAGTAAATTCGATTCGTCACGAACTTCTCGGCTCGGCAGTTGCTGACTTTTCCTGCATAAATTAGTTCAGCTTTTCGGTGCTCCCGTGGGCTGGAAAAGGTGGATACAGTCCTAGGAGACTCTTTCCTAGGACTGTATCCACCTTTTCCAGCCCACCGGAAAGCTGAACTAATTTATGCAGGAAAAGTCAGCAACCGCCGAGCCGAGAAGTTTGTGACGAATCGAATTTACTGTAAGTTCGCTCATCTCTAGTTTCAACATACAATGGTCCCAACATACAATGGTCGTCCTGGAACCAATTAATATTGTAACCTGAGGGACCGCTGTATATAATTGTTTCTCTCCCCTCAGATTTTCAGGTACCAGCAACAGAACCCGACATCAATAACCGTCTGGAATCGCTGTGTCTGAGTATGACTGAGCATGCTCTGAGCGGTGAGTATGTCAAATATAGCGCAGCTAAAAATACCCGGGGAGGAGACGGGCTGGAAGTGGAATGTCTGCGAGACGTAATACATGGACAAAATGTCTATTTTCTGGCTTTGTAAATGCGTCCAATGAAATCACCACTTAGACTACAGAGGAGTCTGCTGTGAGTCCAGGGCTCGGGGCGGCCGCTCGTACAATGTCAGTCTGCAGCTGCCAAAGTCAGTTTTGCGGTGGGCTGAGGTATGTGAGGTTACTGCGAGGCAGGATCTGGAGTAAGAGCAAAACAACGTGTCTGAACACTGTGTGACTGGGCCCGAGCTGCGGGGGGGGGGGGGGGGAGCGCCGATTTATTATTGCGTAGATCTTTGTGCAGTTTTCCAGCCTGAGATCAGTTGCGCCTCCCATAATTCCCTGCAGTCTGAGGAGCCATGGAAGAAGACCGATCTGTTATAAGACACCTTAGGAGCAACATAATACCTCCAGATATTCACGGATCGGAAGCAGCTAATATCTCCCTGAGACGTGTTTGCTGTGCTGGGAAAATCTGTACTCTATGACCTGAGCCTTATGTACTGTCGTAGAAAGGTGGTCTGCTGTCTGTTTCTCTGGCTGGGCGCCGTCTCGGGGGGGGCCCTCTGGCTGGGTGCCGTTCTGGGGGGGGCCCTCTGGCTGGGTGCCGTTCTGGGGGGGCCCTCTGGCTGGGTGCCGTTCTGGGGGGGGGCCTCTGGCTGGGTGCCGTTCTGGGGGGGGGGGCTTCTGGCTGGGTGCCGTTCTGGGGGGGACCTCTGGCTGGGTGCCGTTCTGGGGGGGACCTCTGGCTGGGTGCCGTTCTGGGGGGGACCTCTGGCTGGGTGCCGTTCTGGGGGGGGGCCTCTGGCTGGGTGCCGTTCTGGGGGGGGGCCTCTGGCTGGGTGCCATTCTGGGGGGGGGCCTCTGGCTGGGGTGCCGTTCTGGGGGGGGGGCCTCTGGCTGGGTGCCGTTCTGGGGGGGGGGGCCTCTGGCTGGGTGCCGTTCTGGGGGGGGGGGGGCCTCTGGCTGGGTGCCATTCTGGGGGGGGGGGCCTCTGGCTGGGTGCCGTTCTGGGGGGGGGCCTCTGGCTGGGTGCCGTTCTGGGGGGGGGGGCCTCTGACTGGGTGTCGTTCTGGGGGGGGGGGGCCTCTGGCTGGGAGTCTTCTTGGGTGGGCCTCTGGCTGGGTGCCGTTCTGGGGGGGGGGGGCCTCTGGCTGGGTGCCGTTCTGGGTGAGCCATAGACTTCACTGTAGAGAACCACACACGACCACATCTTCTATATGTGGCTGCTATTAGAAGATATGACCTATAGGGGCCCCAGTGAAACCTCTCCACCCCTCAGTTATGATAGTAACATGAATTGTTTTCTGCTCTTTAATGCCTCTCAATAATGTTTTTGTTTCCTTGCAGATGGCGTGGACAAAACCTCCACTATCTAATGCGAAACGGTACTTCGTGGCAGCGCTGGGCGTAGCTCACGGAACTGCTGGTCCAGTATTGGGATTTGCAGACTTTCTCTCTCTCTTCCCTGGATTGCGCCAAACACAATTTTGCCTTTTTTTATTTTATTTTATTTCATTATTGTATAAACAATGGAAGACTGAGAGATTGGAAGCATAAGCTGAGCTTGCTGAGAAGCAAAAATTTAGAACTTTTTTTTTTTTTTCTTTTTTGATCGGTTTCCTGAATGAAAAGCGTCACGTTCTGAGCGGGAAACACGTGAAAATGTGATCGGCAAGAATTTGTTTTTCTGCCACTGGACAATACATGTCGGACCCATCATCAGGGGGGCGGACATGTGACCAAACAATGGAAGAAAGGGGGAGATTATTGCTTCTTTTTTCTTTTTTTTCTCTCTCTATACATTTACAGTATTTACAGCATTTACAGCATTTGTTTCCCCCCCCCCCCCAGTGTAAAAAAAGAAAAAAAATTCTCATGTTTACATAAAAAGAACAGTTATAAGGGTACACCATTTTTTCAGGTAATCCTTCTGTATCAGAATTTTCTTTTTATATGTATTAATAGCAGCCGGTTTGCGTTATGTAAGAGACAAAACTTATTCTTATGGGAATAGAAAGTGTCCTCGAGGAGTTAAGATTCTGGCCCCTCGGCCCCCAGGGGCCACTGTGTTTTTCAGACAGACCTGTATGATGCTATAGACCAGGGGGCCTCCAGTTGTTGCACAACTACAACTCTCAGCAGGCCCGGACAGCCGCTGGGAGTTGTAGTTTTGCAACAGCTGGAGGCACCCTGGTTGGAAAACCCTGCCATAGACATTACAAGAACATCTGCCTGCTCATGGACAACAATAAAAAATATATCTAAAAATTCCTTTTAAGAATTACGCAAAAAGATTCATAAATAAAAAATCTTTACCCAAAAAATATAGGGGCAGAATCTAATGTCTATGGGGCGGCTTTAGGCTTTGTTTAGACGGCGGAATTTATGCAATTTCGCACCATTTCCATTCCGCAAAGGTAGCTGAATGGAATTGCAGCGGGATTTCAGTGGAATTATGTGTTCTTTAAATTAGCTGTATTTTGCAAAATTAAAGACTGGTCTTTAAATTTTGCATAATGCCGTCACTGAAATTTTGCCGTGCAATTGGGACAGCAGGATCCCATTAAAGTCTATGGGCAGTAGATTTTGACAGAATTTACGGTGGAATTCTTTTGCGAAGTTCTGCCGTCTGAACACTGCCTTATGGTGCCAACCATTCCTTTAAGGGTTAAAATGTGGGATGTTCTTAAGGTGTTTGTGGAAAGTCATGGAATGTGAAGAGGGTAAACTGGAGCAGAAATGTTTGGGTTATGTTGCTTATTTTTTTTTTTTCCTTTTCTTTTGGGCATTCTCATCCTTATTTTTTTTGTTTTTTTGTTTGTGGCGTGCTAAACATGATAATATTCAGTTGTTGGTAGTGTGAAATTAATGCTGCTAATGTGATTTTAGTGCTTTTATGTATATTTGCCAAAGGCAAAAAAAAAGTACCAAGTAAGTACTCTAAAGAAAAAATAAAAACTTGCACCATTTGCTGCCGGAAACCCCAAAGCATCGGCTAAAATCTTGGGGTGTGCAAAGACCCATGGCGGTCCCTTCTTCACTGGCCCCATTTTTTTTTAAATCAAAAGGTCCCTCTGTTAAACACTACTAGCAAGCTTAAAGGGGTACTCTGGGGAACTAAACCCATAGCCCATTCTTTCCCTCTTACCAACCTATTTAATTGTCTAAACATCATTTATTTGAGATATAGAGAATTTCCCCCTCTTTCATGTCATCCTACCATCCACTGTGTCTCTGTCAAAGTCTCTCTATGAAAGCAGCCCCCACCCTCCTGAGAGATACAGACCACATGGATTCTGCCCTGCACTGATGGGTCATTGTCCATTAAATGAAAACTGTCAGCAAAGTCACCCACACTAACCAGTGGTACTGGCTGGTAGTGCGGGTGACGTTGATTAAAATGATGCTAACCTTGTCTAGCTCTGTCGCTTCGTTCAGTCGTTATCCTCTTTTTGTGAATATGGTAATGAGAAACAAGTGGCACAGGCTGGGTTACGAGCTTGCCTTTGGGCACTGTGACATCATCCCGGCTAATGTATATTCATTCCCTCCCTCCGCTTCTCCCTCTCCTCCACGCTCTTCAAACGCGTCTTTTGCGCATGTGCTGTTTACTATCAAATTTGGCTGCCGCCGCTGGACCGAAGCTACACCGAGGCTGCTTCCGGTTGTACCCAGGAAGCGGCAGAAGATGCGTTTGCAGAGCGGGGAGAAGCAGATATTGGGAATGAATATTCATTAGCCGGGCTGACGTCACAGTGCCCAAAGGCAGGATCGTAACCCCGCTCTTGCCACTTGTTCCTCATTACCATATTCACAAAAAGGAGGATAACTGCCGAACGTAGCAACAGATCCAGACAAGGATAACTTCATTTTAATCAGCTTCACCCGCACTACCAGCCAGTACCACAGGTTAGTGCGGGTGACTTTGCTGACAGCACTGATAAGTGCTGATAGCTGGGAGGTGTGTGCAGCCTCAGCCAATCACACACTGAATCTCTCTGCTCACAGAACAGGAGGTTGGAGGCTGCTCTGAGAGGGAGCTAAGCTGCAATGACTCCCAGGACTTGTAGTATCATGCTGCAGGGAAAGGGAAGGATGACAAACAATATTAAGCAGCCAGAGAAGACAACAGGGGCCACAGAAGCAATGTATGTCAGGCAGGAAACATATCCAGGTAGTGTGGTGGCTTTGGAGCTTTATACGTCCCTGGAGCACCCCTTTAACCATAGGATTTTTTTTATTGGCATTACTGGTCAGATTAGTGTTTAACCCTTTTAATATCCAAATGTCTCTGCATCGGTGACTGTATATAAATGGATAATGTGCTTGGAGGTGGGGAATGCACACTACAGGGGCACAATGGATCCATATTATGGACCTGTGGTGCTGTGTAGTGCTTCTGTGAGGCACCATATTTCCCCACCCCCATACAAGAAGCAATGCTTAGACGGCATGCATTGGAACATGTCACAATATGGACACAGCCCATGTGTTACCCTGTGGCGTTACAGTACGGACCCATAGCAGGCTATGGGCACCATATTACAGATCCTTACAACATTGATCTCTAATATGGATGTGTGCACAAGGCCTAACCCACTCGGTCACCCAAGTGTAGCGATTCCTATAAATACATTCAGTAATTGAGAAAGATGGGGCAACGATTTGCGTTTTGCGTAAATTAAAAAAAAATTTAGATCGAAAAATTCCCTAAAGATCCGCGGCTTCTGACTTTCTAGGAAACTATATATTGTTGCCATTCCATTGCATGGCTTCATATCCATTAGACCTGGCAGATAGAAGAACGCAGCCTCTATAGCATAGCCGTTCTTCTATTATGGCCTTATTTTCGGTCTTTGGTTACATTTTTTATTTTTACAAAAACCGGGACTGGATCCTATTAGAAAAGAAGAAAAAATGGGAAAATATTTTTCCTACACAAAGTTTATAACGGAATGCACTTACCTACGAACTCTTAAAAAAGCCAGAAATGAAGCATGGCTGTAGCGCCTTACCGCGAGCCCGGGTCAGCCGCTGCTTTTTAGGATTATTTTTGTATCACCCATATATGAAAAAAAAAATCTAACTTTGTGTGTCTCATTCTTCTATGCATTTAGAACTTTATTTTGCAGCAATAGGTTTCGTTTGTTTGTTTTTTTAATTTTATTTTTTTATTTCAGAAATAGGCCCCTAAATGCCCTTTTTCCAGTTTACATAGTTCTTGACCCATCTGTGTTTTGGTTAGATGGGGCACCTTGTTTAGGGGGGGGGGGGGGGTGTTAACTTCTTGCGTCTCATTCTTTTATTCTTTATTTTTTGCAGCAACACAGGTATTTTTTTTTTTTTTTTTCAGCAATAGGCTCATAAATGCCCTTTTTCCAGTTTCCATACTTCTTGACCCCTCAGTGTTTTGGTTAGATTCAGCCAAAACTACCTTGGTTCCTATGTGTAGATGGAAGATCCAGGTCCAGTTTGGCACAGAGGAATTTGTCACTTTTTGTCCAAACCCACCTTTGCCAGAGGGGACGTTGCCAATCTCCCTGCTTAAAGGTGTAGCCTGTGGCTATACTTTGGGTGGAGTCGCGCCCTGTATTGGGTCGTGTTTGTGGTGATCACCTTTTGAGTATCATATGTGAGGCCTTGCTATGTAACATCTTTATTTTCCATGTATTTGCACCATTTTTGCTGACCAATGATTGGCTACTCTTGAATGAATGCAGCCGTGTAACCGTAATGTGGTGGAGCCCCATTTAATGGTAGTTGCAGAACGCTTAAGTTGACCATACACGTTGGATTATTGTTGGCCGAGCCCATCGATTCCATCAGGATTTGGCCAGACCTCTAATGTGTATAAAGACCTCTCGACTCTCCTTCGGGGGGCAAGAGAAGGGTAGAGGGCTGGTTGGGTTTCAACACATCTGATCCTTTTGTCTTGGAGGGGAATCCAGAAGACAACTCTTGGTAGAACACTGATCCGAAATGTATCAGAACTGGAGCAAGCCCATTTGGGGGATTGTGGAAGACCCAAGGGGTTCATTCATCGGCCCTATTAGGGCAGGGGTAACCCCACAAAGTGCCAAAACAGTATTTTATAATGGAATTCCATTACTCCCCAAATGGGAGCATCAGAGATGGCCATTATGAGCTCCTCCACGTCCCAAACCCCCATCATATGCAGAAGTAAAATCGTCTAGGTCAGTGGTCCCCAAACTGTGGGCCTCCAAATGTGGCAAAACTACAACTTCCAGCATGCCCGGACAGCCGTTGGCTGTCCGGGCATGCTGGAAGTTGTAGTTTTGCCACATCTGGAGGTCCATAGTTTTGTTCCTGGCCTAGCACGTCACACATGCCATGGCGCTTGGTGGGCCCATAAAGATCTGGATAAATGTGATTGACGCTTGTCAAGCCAAAGGGTGGGGTAACAAAGGTCATCAGAGGGTTTACATAGACATAGAGCCGGCCCTGTGTCTGTGATCTTCTGGGTTTACTCCTATAAAGTTCGTTTGCCCCCCCCCCCCCCCCCCCCAAAAAAAAAAAATATTGTGCCAAATTAAAGTCTCCAATACGAGTTTGCCCATCCGAATTGTGACCATTGCAATATGGCGGAATTTTGTTTTCTAATACTTTCCTATGGCTGGTAACCATAAAGTCTCCTTCATATGACCTAAGTACAGTAGTTTATATATATATATATATATATATATATATATATATATATATATATATATATATATATATATATATATATTATATAAATATCTCATTTATGGGGGGGAGAATGTACATATATTTGTGGTTGTTTTCTTTTTTTATTTTTTTTTTTTCTTTCTGGTCAGTGTTAAGAAAAAAAGAATAAAATGTAGTAATATAGTAAATATATATATATTACACATATTACACATTGTAATTTCTGATCTATTCGTAGGGGTGGGGGGGGGATTTTTTTTTTTTTTTTTTTTTTTAGATTTTATTTTTTTGATCCCAGAGGTCCTGGATTGACTGCAGGGTCACAAACCAAGACAAAAAGAGGAAGGAATTATTTATAATGTAAACGGAGGCGGTAGAGTTCTATTTAAAGTGGCAGTGCCTTTCTTTGTTTTCACTTTTTATCTTTTTTCGATTTCTATTTTTTATTACATTTTTTGCTGCTTGGTAATAGAAAAAAATCTTTGCTGTGCTGCATTGTGGCCTATTCATCTCTGCGTATTTTTTTTAATTTTTTTTTAAATACTTTATAGATTGGAAAAAAAGTTTTTGCCTTATCTCTGGTGCTTTTTATCCATGATGGTTTATTAAAAACACAAAGAAAGAAATCAAAGAAAACCAGTATTCTCAGATGTACCAAAAAAAAACAAAAAAAAAACTTCTTAGATGTTGCTGCTTGTATTGAGCTGTTGTCTTGCTCGGCATTTTCGACTTTATTGGTTTCGTATAATAGTTTCGAAGCAAAAATATTTTTTTTATTATTTTTTTTGCTTTAATTTTAGTTTTTTGCAAAGCAGACTACACAAGTGCTATATATACACTACAGTATTGTTAGAATAGTATTATACCCCCTCAGCTGCTAGGGCATAGATGACCTGCAGGAACTGCCCCCTAGATGCCTTCAGAGTAATGAGTTTTGTTAAAGGGGTACTCTGGTGGAAATTTTTTTTTATTTTTATTTTTTTTAAGTAACTGGTGCCAGAAAGTTAAACAGATTTGTAAATGACTTCTATTAAAAAATCTTTATCCTTCCAGTACTTTTTAGCAGCTGTATGCTACAGAGGAAATTTTTTTTCTTTTTGAATTTATTTTTTGTCTTGTCCACAGTGCTCTCTGCTGACACCTGATGCCCGGATCAAGAACTGTCCAGAGCAGGAGAAAATCCCCATAGCAAACCTATGCTGCTCTGGACAGTTCCTGACACGGGCATCAGGTGTCAGAGAGACAAAAAAGAAATTCAAAAAGAAAAGAATTTCCTCTGCAGCATACAGCTGCTAAAAAGTACTGGAAGGGTAAAGATTTTTTAATAGAAGTCATTTACAAATCTGTTTAACTTCCTGGCACCAGTTGATTTAAAAAAAAATAAAAAATTTCCACCGGAGTACCCCTTTAAACGTTGCTGTTCTTTCACTGTGTATTGTTTTTAGATGCTGTGATTGTTTTTTTTGATTTTTTTTGTCTTTTTAATATTAACACAACTACTTTTAAGTAGGTTTTTGAATATATTGTAGAACAATATATCTAAGCAAAATCGGAATGCCAAGGAATATGTGCGACTCATGTCAGTGCAATCTTACAGGCTGCTGCTTGGGAAGGGTCTAAGGCTATGACCACAAAATTTTCCCCCAATTTAAAAAAAAAATTTTTTTGAGGAAGGAAGGAATTATGGGAAAGCTGTGGGGGAAAACTGGTGACGTTGTTATTCACACTTGCTGCAAAATGTCAAAGGCTTTAAACTGCTGGTAGTTTCAGAATTTTTTTTCAAGAATTTCCAAATTTTTTAAAGTTGTTTAGCCAAGTAAAAAATAAAATAAAAAAAATGCATAGTTGAGATATATAATTTTTATTTTTTATTTTTTGCAAAAACAGCGCCACCCTGTCCTTCAGGTTGTGTATGGTAGGACAACTCTGCCCTATTATCTTCATAGGCCTTGAGCTGCAATACCACACACAAACTGAGGACAAGAGTGGTGCCGTTTCTAGAAGAATCCTAGGGATAGGCTATGAATTTTCAATATGTGGGGGTCCGATCCACGTTAATGGCCTATCCTTAAATTTCCAGTCGGAGTACCCCTAATGCAGTGTTTCTGAAGCCAAACTACAACTCCCAGCATGCTTGGCCAGCCAAAAGCATGCTGGGAATTGTAGTTTTGTTACAGCTGAAAAGCCATGGCTTGGGAAACACTGCCCCTAATGTGCAATTTAAGTACTGCAGTGATCGTCTACACCAGTGGTCTTCAACCTGCGGATCTCCAGATGTTGCAAAACTACAACTCCCAGCATGCCCGGACAGCCAACGGCTGTCCGGGCATGCTGGGAGTTGTCGTTTTGCAACATCTGGAGGTCCGCAGGTTGAAGACCACTGGTGTACACGAAGGGCATTAGCATCTATGCTAGAATATTTCATAAACATTTTTTCATTGAAATCTATATCGGTGTTTCCCAATCAAGGTGCCTCCAGCTGTTGCAAAACTACAACTCCCAGCATGCCCGGACAGCCGTTGGCTGTCCGGGCATGCTGGGAGTTGTAGTTTTGCAACGGCTGAATGCACACTGGTTGGGAAAAACAGATCTATATATATAGATATAACTTTTTGGGATATTTTGGGTAGATCCATGGGGTAAGGCTTTGCTCACACACATCCGTTGCGTTTTCGGTTAGTATGACGTTACATATGGATAACCATACACGCTCGCTAGCGGACCCTATTGACCTCTAATGGGGTCCGTTGGTTTCCATTGTTCTGATAGGTCAGATCTTCCATATGAAGACGTCTCAACCGACCCCATTGACTTCTATTGGGGTCAATTGGTTTCCTTTCCACCAAAATTGAGTGAATGGGTTTTGGACAGGTGTGAACAGAGCCTTAGTGTGCCTTAAAATACTTAAATTTTTAATTTTATTTTTTTGTACAGTCCTGAGATGTGATTCTAAAAGCGCTTGGGTTCCATTATTTTTTTTACCAAATATCTATCTACAGAATATATCTATATCTATATATTTCATTCCAGAACAGAGAGTAGGATATATATCGGCATTCTAAAACGTGTCTTTTGTCTGCCCCCGACTGGTATACAGGCTGCACTGGGCACAATATCTAGTCGTACGACCATAACGCCCACCCCCATCATAGATCCTGCAGTTATTCAGTAAACATTTGTTTTCGCACCTCCTGTAGGGGGCGCTCTGGAAGCACCCGAAAATGTGACTTTTGACCACCTTTTTGGTCCAAGCCTTAGAGAAAAAGGACTGGATCTGGTGCGAGGCTACTTTCTTCGCCAAAAAAAAAGCAAAAAAAAAAAAAACAGCGCCACTCTTGTCCCCAGTTTGTGTGCGGTATTGCAGCGCAAGTCCTATTGAAGTGAATAGAGAGGAGTTGTAATGTTACACACAGCAGCTTTCTAAAAAAAATAATAATAATAATAATTAATTAAAACAGCGCCACACCTGTCCTCAGGTTATGTGCGGTACTGCAACTCTGCTCCATTTGTTTCAATGGAGCTGCAATACCGCACACAACCTGAGCATAAGGGTGGCGCTCTGTTTCTGGAAGGAAGCAGCTATGTTTCAAACCTCACTGTTAGGCTTTGTTCACACCGTAATTTGTGCCTACGAAGCACAGATATGTGGGGAAAGAGACAAAATGGCATACTGATGTATCCGATCCCGGACAGGCACTGGCCCCATTAAAGGGGTATTCCAGGCAAAAACTTTTTTTTATCATATACATCAACTGGCTCCAGAAAGTTAAACAGATTTGTATATTACTTCTATTAAAAAAATCTTAATCCTTTCAGTACTTATGAGCTTCTAAAGTGAAGGTTGTTCTTTTCTGTCTAAGTGCTCTCTGATGACACCTGTCTCGGGAAACGCCCAGTTTAGAAGAGGTTTGCTATGGGGATTTGCTTCGAACCTGGGCGGTTCCCAAGACAGGTGTCATCAGAGAGCACTTAGACAGAAAAGAACAACTCCACTTCAGAAGCTCATAAGTACTGAAAGGATTAAGATTTTTTTAATATAAGTAATTTACAAATCTGTTTAACTTTCTGGCAGCAGTTGATTTAAAAAAAAATAAAAAAAAATAAAAAAAGTTTTCCATGAGAGTACCCCTTTAAAACATTGTGGCAAAAAAGTAACCAATAGCCTCATTCATTGTTTCCCAACCAGGCTGCCTCTAACTGTTGCAAAACTACAACTCCCAGCATGCCCGGACAGCCAAAGGCTGTCCGGGCATGCTGGGAGTTGTAGTTTTGCAACAGCTGGAGGCACGCCGGTTGGGAAACACTGAATGAGGCTATTGGTTACTTTTTTGCCACAATGTTTTAAAGGGGTACTCTCATGGAAAACTTTTTTATTAATTCATTTTTTAATTTTTTTTGTAAATTTTTTAAAAAGTTATTTCCTTAATAACCCCTTTAATCTCAATGGCCCGAGTCTAGGCAACGAAGTGTCCACGTTTGGGTCATTTCTCGGGAGTATACAAAGTTTGGCTCTGACTGAGAAGCGTGGCTTAGATACGCTTGGATACCTTTGGAAAATGACCAGAATGTAGTCACTAGCTGACTAGATGTAGGCCATTGAAATGAATGGGACCGGTGCCTCGGAGACACAAATTGTGGTGTGAACGCAGCCTTAGGGTCGGGGCCTATGAATATGTATGAGGCGCTGGTGCCTAGTGACATTATAGGCCTTAGTGCCGCCAGTATTGGTCTCAGGTCATAAAGTGACCACCAATAGGTTTGTGATAAAATTACCAATATAACCAGCAGAGCTGGTATCCAAAATTTAGGCTATGACCTCCTGACCCTCGGCGGCCTTTTTTTGGCACTGACCAAGTGCAGCCTTACTTAGCTTCGTGTGCCACAAAAATAGCGATCCGTCTCCAAAGCTCTGCCAACACGGAGGATGGCGTCTGCGTTCCCTAGCGCGCCATGACCGCGCCACAGTGAACCCCCAACTAAAGGCTTTTTTTTTATTTTATTTTTTTCTGTGAACGTGCCTAAAGTATAACCATGCAAAAACCTATTCTAAATTTGCACACGGCTGTAGTAACACTAAAGTTAATTTTATATAAAGATCATTACAGATTGCAAAGTGACTTTTATTTTTTTGTATTTTCTTTGACGTAAAAATAAAATAAATAAAAAAAAATTATTAAAAAAAAAACCCTTTCTGGTTACCTGAAAGGCCCGCACGGCATCGGGATCAGCGGCCTCTCCGGACAGCCTGCCGCGGGTTAACGGATGTATGTGTAAAAAATAAAAAATAAAATAAAAAAATAAAATTCCTCTGGGAGGAATAAAAAGAAGAAAAATGAAAAATTGTTAATAGTATTGAGCAAAAATTCTTCCTCCCGTATTAATATAAAGTGTGTGTATTTATGTATATTCTAACCCTAAAAAAAAAGTAAAAAAAATGAATAAAAAATAAAATAAATTCAAAAATATATATATAAAATAAAATATATATATATATATATATATATATATTTTTTGCATGCTAAATCCAATACCTCTGTTGTAAATGCATGCAGGCTGTTTTTTTTTGTTTTTGTTTTTTGTGTAACCTTTTTTATTTTATTTATTTTTTTTATTTTTTTTTTATTTTTGTTTTTTTGTCTCTACCCTCTCTTTTTTTCCTTGTATAAAATTTAGTGCACAAAGATATTTTTTGGCTAGTTTTTAAATGTTGCCATGCAATGCATATTTTTTAAACGTTTTTGTCTTTTCTGAAATTTAGCACGTTTGTTACATGTATTTAATCTTACGAAATATAAGAAGAAAAAAAAAGTGGACATGTTTGAACAAAAAAGCCCAAATGCTGTCCTTCGCTAGTGTACAGTTTTCAGATGTTGTGAACGGTGAACAAAGATGCCCATGTTATTTCGACTTGCTACAATGTATTTATTACTCGTTTCCTCCCATCTTATTACAGATCACTGCTATATTTCATATCGCCATTCTATTGGAAGTGAAGGGAGATGATTAATACAAGGTTTTGTAACACTGTCGTGTCTTCGTGTTTTTATTTCGCTATATTTGGGAGGGGGGGGAGGGTGCAATGGGGGAAGGTCAATGCTGGGAGTTGTAGTTTGGGTTGGGAAACACGGGTCCATTCAGATGAAATCCTTAAAGGGGTACTCCCATAAAATGACATCAGGACTCCGCCCCCGTGTGACATCACGCCCGTCCCCTCAATGAAAGTCTATGGGAGGGGGCGTTTTAGCATGAACAAAACCTAGGAAATGTTGCTCAGACCAAAAAACAGCCTAGAATCACTTAAACTAGAATAGATCTACCCCAAGAAAGGTTGAACTAGAGACTTTTCTTGCAACTATTGGTTGGGAGGAGGATGATGTGACCAAGGCATTATTCACCTGTATACAGTAATGCAGAAATATTAACACTATACACTTTGTGCGACCAGTGTATGCAATCAATGTGGTGGTGGTGGTGGGGGGGGGGGGGGTTTATGTGCTCTGGACAAGTAGGGAGACACCTAGTGGCAGCTTTTTTGAACACAAATGAAGGACATTAGAAATAATTTTTATTTACCATAAGGAGTGAAATAGCAAAAATTTGTTTTAATGAGCGTGCCCATTTAAATATGTTTACCGACCAAGTTACTGAAACTACTGATGAGGATCTTCACAGACCAGTACACATTCCCTTACTCAATTGCCACTTATTCGGACCAGAGACCAATGAATATATTAGTGTGTGCAGAGAGGCCCTTGTCCTGTCTTCTTCTCTCTGTCAAAAACCAGCGTGAACAGGAACAGTGACTTGATCGGAGTTAGAATTGTTCCTAGATAAGGCACAGATGGGTAGGATCATGGGACAAAGATGTTATTTGCCTGTATACAGTAATGCAGAAATATTAACCCTTTGCATACACTGGCCTTAGAGAGTGTAATCAATAATAATTTTCCAGTACCCAGGGCCGGTTCTGCCTGTAGGCAAAATAGGCAGCTGCCTAGAGTGCCCTCTTGATGGGGTGGGGTGCTGGTCTGCCTGCCGCAAGAATATTAGATAACCACTCACTCAACCAGCAGCATGAAGAGGAGTTTGTTAGTGTGTCACCCCAGTAGTAAGGTAGTGTGTGTCAAAGGGCGGGCCAATGGGTGGAGTCAAGGGGTGGCAAAATTCGCAAAAATCCTTGCACTAACCCTGCCAGTACCTTATATACATTTACGCATTATGCAACAACTTTTTGTGGAAAGTAGCTGGAACAGTTCAACCGGGACACTACACCAGGGGGCGCTGCTGCTGCTGGGAGCTCATATATGTACAGTGATCCCTCAACTTACAATGGCCTCAACATACAATAGTTTCAACATACAATGGTCTTTTCTGGACCATTGTAACTTGAAACCAGACTCAACATACAATGTACAGACAGTCCAGATCTGTGAAATGTGTCAATTGCTGGAAGAACTGACCAATCGGAATGGACATTCACTGGTAAAACCCCTGTATTACTGAAGTGCATGCACTGACTGGCTGCCTGGTAGCGCCCCCTACAGTACAGGGAGGTATTACATGTTCTGTACACTTTACCTGTATTACTGAAGCGTATGCACTGACTGGCTGCCTGGTAGCGCCCCCTACAGTACAGGGAGGTATTACATGTTCTGTACTCTTTACCTGTATTACTGAAGTGCATGCACTGACTGGCTGCCTGGTAGCGCCCCCTACAGTACAGGGAGGTATTACATGTTCTGTACTCTTTACCTGTATTACTGAAGTGTATGCACTGACTGGTGTCTGGTAGCGCCCCCTACAGTACAGGGAGGTATTACATGTTCTGTACTCTTTACCTGTATTACTGAAGTGTATGCACTGACTGGTGTCTGGTAGCGCCCCCTACAGTACAGGGAGGTATTACATGTTCTGTACTCTTTATCTGTATTACTGAAGTGTATGCACTGACTGGTGTCTGGTAGCGCCCCCTACAGTACAGGGAGGTATGACATGTTCTGTACTCTTTACCTGTATTACTGAAGTGTATGCACTGACTGGTGTCTGGTAGCGCCCCCTACAGTACAGAGAGGTATTACATGTTCTGTACTCTTTACCTGTACCAGGGTTACCTGCTCATTCGCACACCAGGTGAGGGCGACTCCATGATACTTTTTTAGGACACTGTGTTTACTGTACAGGACCCTGAAGAAGCTCCTGTCCTCTACATAGACCAGCGTTTCCCAACCAGGGTGCCTCCAGCTGTTGCAAAACTACAACTCCCAGCATGCCCGGACAGCCTTTGGCTGTCCGGGCATGCTGAGAGGTTGTAGTTTTGCAACAGCTGGAGGCACCCTGGTTTGGAATCACTGACCTAGATAGTGATTTACAGCTTCCAGCAGATTCTTATTACTTTTATATGTAAGGATTTGCTTTATCTATATTAGTTATCGACTTATTTTTCTTTAATCCTCACTTTTTCCTATTTTTGGATGACATTTTGGGCCTTTACAACCAATTACCAGGTTTCCATAGAGTTCTGGTCTCAACATACAATGGTTTCAACATACAATGGTCGTCCTGGAACCAATTCATATTGTAATTGAGGGACCAGTGTGTATATATATATATCTCCCCAATAAGTGAAAGGGTTTTTCTAATCTCATATAACCCCCTTATAAGGATGTTATTTGTCACATTTAATCCCATATGGACGGACTCCACCCAGTCACCACATCATACGATTCCTGGACAGCGATGAGGAATGTTTTCCAGCAGGATACGGGGGAAGTCCAGAGTTTTTTTATTTTAAATTTTTTTTATTGTCTTATTAAACTTTCCATGGTGTAAGTGTTATCCGATGGCTAGAAAATAAAAATGCAGCGGGATGAATCAGGGCGAAGGAATTTGTCTAGTTACGGATCTTTTCTTCCCGATTACTCCATACTTGATCCGCCGCCAGCACTCTGGGCTTGTGAACTTCCTTTACCGGCATTGTCTCTGCTAAAATAAATACATTCCTGGGACGGGGCCGGAGCGTCGTAGCGGCAGAAGACTTGGTGTCATTTCCTCTTACATATATAGGAAGGATAGAGGAATCCCCCATCTCCACCTACACGGGATTCCTATGAGTACAATGTATGTGATTGAAAAGCAGGTGTCCGCCATTATATCCTCCTCCAAGAGTGGCCAAGCTGCGACCCTCCAGCTGTTGCGAAACTACAACTCCCAGCATGCCCGGACAGCCGTTGGCTGTCCGGGCATGCTGAGAGTTGTAGTTTCGCAACAGCTGGAGGGCCACTGGTTGGACACCACAGACATTGATGTCAATGGGACCCGAGTGGGAACACAACCCTAGTTTGAATGGAGTATTCCGGCATCAGAAAATTGTATTTAAAGGGGTACTCCGGCGCTAAGACATCTTATCCCCTATCCAAAGGATAGGGGATAAGATGCCTGATCGCGGGGGTCCCGCCGCTGGGGACCCCCGTGATCTTCCAGGCCGCACCCCGTTAGAATCAGCCCCCGGAGCGAGCACGTCTGATTACTGACGATCACAAGGACAGAGCATAGTGACGTCACGGCTCCGCCCCCGTGTGACGAAATGCTCCGCTCCCTTAATAGGCTTGCATTGAGGGGGCGGAGCCATGACGTCACAATGCTCCATCCCCGTGATCGCCAGTAATCAGACCCGGAACTCATGCTCCGGGGGCTGATTCTAACAGGGTGCGGTTTGGAAGATCACGGGGTCCCCAGCGGCGGGACCCCCTTTGGATAGGGAATAAGATGTCTTAGCGCTGGAGTACCCCTTTAACTAATAAATATCACATAAAACTAACTAATAAAGTGTTATCACAAATTGTACTGGCTTCAGTAGGCTTTTGCATTGTTCAACCCTGAAAGGAAGTTGTGTAGTCCTCTCATTGCCAGTGGTTGTGTTGTCTCAGCCGTTCCCCAGCTCCTCCCCTCTCCTGACAGGAAGTTGTGTTGTCCTCTCATTTCCAGTGTAGTGTTGTCTCATCAGTTCCCTGGCTCCTCCCGTTTCTCCTGACAGTAAGTTGCACTGTCCTTTTATTGTCAGTGCAGTGTTGTCTTCAACAGGCCCCTGGCTTCTCCTTATCTCCAGACAGGAAGTTGTGTAGTCCTTCTATGGTCAGTGTGGGGTTATCTCAGCAGTTCCTGTTTCCTCCCTCCTTCCTGACAGGAAGTTGTGTATCCCTCTCATTGTCGGTGTGGTGTTGTCTCAGCAGCTCTGAAGCTCCTCCCTCTCTTCTGAGACAATGCATCATCATCTACACTCTCCGGAGGCATGGCTGGAACCTGAGCTCTAGCCCAGCCCCCTGAGTGATGTCATCACTTTGGACTAGCCTCTACAGCAGTGGTCTCCAACCTGCGGACCTCCAGATGTTGCAAAACTACAACTCCCAGCATGCCCGGACAGTCATTGGCTGTCCGGGCATGCTGGGAGCTGTAGTTTTGCAACATCTGGAGGTCCGCAGGTTGGAGACCACTGCTCTACAGCATTGTTTTCCAACCAGGGTGCCTCCAGGTGTTGCAAAACTACAACTCCCAGCATGCCTGGATAGCAAAAGGCTGCCAAAGGCTGTCCAGGCATGCTGGGAGTTGTAGTTTTGCAACATCTGGAGGCACCCTGGTTGTGAAAATCTGCTCTACAGACTACATCACCATCTCCCTGTCATATACACATAGGTGACTGGTGTTTATTACTGTGGACATCATCCAAAAACAGCGCCACACCTGTCCTCAGGTTGTGTGGGGTATTACAGCTCAGTTCTATTGGCAAATGAGGTTCAATGTGGATAAATGTAAAGTTCTGCATCTGGGTACTAATAACCTGCAGCGTCGTATGTCTTAGGGGGGCTGTGTATATAGAGGGGGGGCTGTGTATATAGAGGGGGGCTGTGTATACTAATAACCTGCAGCGTCGTATGTCTTAGGGGGGATTAAACTGTCAGAGTCACTGGTAGAGAAGGATCTGGGTGACTTGTAGATCACAGACTACAGAATAGCACAATGTCAGGCTGCTGCTTCCAAAGCCGGCAGGATATTGTCATGTATAAAAAGAGGCATGGACTCAAGGGACAGGGACATAATACTCCCCCTTTATAAAGCATTGGTACGGCCTTACCTGGAATATGCTGTTCAGTTTTGGGCACCTGTCCATAAAAGGGACACTGTGGAGCTGGAAAGGGTGCAGAGACGCGCGACTAAACTAATATGGGGCCTGGAACATCTTAGCTATGAGGAGCGATTAAAGGAGTTACAATTGTTTAGTCTTGGGAAGAGACGTTTAAGGGGGATATGATAAACGTATATAAGTATATTAATGGCCCATACAAAAAATATGGAGAAAAACTGTTCCAGGTTAAACCCCCCCAAAGGACGAGGGGGCACTCCCTCCGTCTGGAGAAGAAAAGGTTTAGTTTAAAGGGGCGACACGCCTTCTTTACCGTGAGGACTGTGAATTTATGGAACAGTCTACCTCAGGAACTGGTCACAGCAGAAACAGTTAACAGCTTTAAAACAGGGTTAGATACATTCCTGGAACAAAATAACATTAATGCTTATGCAGAATTATAAAACTACATCCCTTTCCCTTATCCCCTTACACCCTTCACTTCAATTCCCTGGTTGGACTTGATGGACATATGTCTTTTCAACCGTACTAACTATGTAACTATGAAATGATTGGAGCCAAGTTTTAATACCCCACACAACCTGAAGGCAGGTGTGGCACTGATTTTAGAAGAATTCGGCTCAGTTTTTTCTAATCCTGGATAATATCCTTTAAAGCATAACTCCAAGGATGCTACAGCGACACGATGCCTGTTTGTAGCCCAAGACTAAAGCCATAAGGAAACGGATATAGAAGTCTATGGGAGTCACTGGCTACAAAGTTGCCGAAGATTTAAAGGGGTACTCTGATGGGAAACTTTTTTTTTTTTTTTTTAATCAACTGGTGCCAGAAAGTTAAACAGATTTGTAAATTTCTTCTATTAAAAAATCTTAATCCTTCCAGTACTTATTAGCTGCTGAATACTACAGAGGAAATTATTTTCTGTTTGGAACACAGAGCTCTCTGCTGACATCACGAGCACAGTGCTCTCTGCTGACATCTCTGTCCATTTTAGGAACTGTCCAGAGCAGCATATGTTTGCTATGGGGATTTTCTTCAACTCTGGACAGTTCTTAAAATGGACAGAGATGTCAGCAGAGAGCACTGGGGTCATGATGTCAGCAGAGAGCTCTGTGTTCCAAAAAGAAAATTATTTCCTCTGTAGTATTCAGCAGCTAATAAGTACTGGAAGGATTAAGATTTTTTTAATACAAGTAATTTACAAACCTGTTTAACTTTCTTACCCCAGTTGATAAAAAAAGCTTTCCACGGGAGTACCCCTTTAAATGGGTATCCTGCAGCTGGACCGACATCGGAGTGACACTTTAAGCAGTAATCGGCACTGTAGTTAACGGGTGAAGCCCTTCTTGTTGCACATTGAGTCTGGAGTTCCCCTTTAAAGTGGTACTCCCCTGGAAAAATTTTTTTGTTTTAATCAACTGATGCCAGAAAGTTAAACAGATTTATAAATTACTTCTATTTAAAAAAAAATCATAATCCTTCCAGTACCTTTCAGCTGCTGTATGCTGCAGAGGAAGTTATTTTCTTTTTGAATTTCATCTTTCTGTCTGACCACAGTGCTCTCTGCTGACACCTCTGTCCATTTTAGGAACTGTCCGAAGCAAAATAGGTTTACTATGGGGATTTTCTCCTGCTCTGGACAGTTCCTGACACGGACAGAGGTGTCAGCAGAGAGCACTGTGGACAGACAAAAAAGGAAATTCAAAAAGAAAAGAACTTCCTCTGGAGCATACAGCAGCTTATAAGTACTGGAAGGATTAAGATTTTCAAATAGAAGTCATTATCAATTCTGTTTAACTTTCTGGCACCTTGTTCTTGTCCTGGTAGATGGGTGATCTGCGGCATGAGTGGGTGCGCGGAGAGGAGATGCGATTATGGAGTTGGACATTATCTGTTCTAAGGAAAATGTAATTACCCGGAGTCTGTTCTCCGTCCTGCTGAGTAATTCTCAAGACTGGAAGAAATGTATCTTTTATTTTATTTTTTTTATTTAAATTTTTTTTTGTCGCTTATCATTCCAAAATATATTTTTATTTCTCTGTAATCTTTACCAACAGGTCACACTAAACTTTATTTTGGCAAAATGTAGTCTTGCTTTTTGATGTCTCTGTGTCAGCAGTGGGGTCCTCCTGGGTCTCCTCCATAGTGGGGTCCTCCTGAGTCTCCTCCATAGTGGGGTCCTCCTGGGTCTCCTCCATAGCGTTCCATGTCATTTAAATGTCGACGGATAGTTCACGCTAACACTAATGCTCCCTGAGCCTGTAGGACAGCTTGAACATCTTTGGAACTTGTTTGGGGCTGCTTATCCTTCGATAACAATAGGTTACAGGTAGTATATAAGCAATGTTGCTACGTATATACAAAGTCCATCACAGGTAAATATTCAGACTATATTCAAATGACCTGGATGCGGCGAGCATATGCAACTGCACTAGAAGATTTAGATGAATTACTCACGACCACCACGTTCAGGTCTTCTTCAACTTTCACTTTTTATTCATTTGTTGCTTTCATCAAATTTTCATATCAAGATGAATGGGGTACGATGGTTTACATCCCAAGTGGACAAGATGACAAACGCCTCAGCTCCAGCCTGCCGCGTGGCAGAAATACTTAATTTTCTTGAAAAATTTCAGGGGTGCCAACATTTACGGCCATGACTGTATGTATTATTTAAATAATTATTTTAATTTAATAAATGTATTGCATTTTTTTAATTGACTTTTTAATTTAAATAATAATTTTTTACTTTATTCTATCTATTTAATTTGATTATTGTATTTTATTTATTTATTGTTTTTATTAATTTATTAATTTTTTGTTTTTATTTTTTCAAATAATTATTTTAATTTAATTTAGTTATTTATTTCATTTATTTTATTTGTATTTATATATTTATTTAAATTATGATATTTTATTGTTTTATTCTATTTGTTTTAGTCATGCTAATTAATTTATTACATTTGATTTATTTACTTAATTTTTTTAAATTTTGTAATTATTAATTACATTTATTTATAGCATTTTATTTATGTATTTATTGTTTTTATTAATTTTTTTGTATTTATTTAAATAATTATTTTAATTTCATGACATTTTTTATTTTATTTGTATTTATGTATTTATTTATTTATTTAAATCATCACGTTTTATTGTTTTATTTTACCATATTTATTTGATCTAGTCATTTTAATTAAGTTATTTCATTTTATTTATTTACTTTGTTTATCTTTTATTTAATTCATTATTTTTTATTTTATTCTATTACATTTTATTAATTTATTGCATTTTCTTTATTTTTTGTTTTTATTAATTAATTAATTTATTTTGTTCATTCAGTCATTCATTTATTTATTTATTTATTTAATGTCATTTATTTATTACATTTTATTTATTTACTTTATTTGAATATTTTTTTAATTTTTTAATTCTATTTATTTGAATTTATTAATTTTGTTAAAATTTATTTACTTTATAGTTTTTTTTTATTCATTTATTTACATAACTAATATTTCTATTTATTTCATTTAATGTATTTCTTTCTTTTTATTTATTTGTATTTTTTTAAATAGTTATTTCTTTATTTAATCAGTCTATTTATTTATTTATTTATTTAATTTAACAATTTTAATTTTATTTAATTGTTTTAAATGTATTTATTTTACTTTGCTATGCACTACTTTGTCCGCTAGATGGCATCATCAATCCTAGCATGAATATTGCCTTTTTTTTTTCTTCAAAAAAACCTTGGTGGAAAAAAAAAACCTGCATTATATTAAAACCCACAATTTTAAAATAAATAAATAATCTTAGGAGTGCAGAATAAAGGGGGTAGCTTTTTGTTGCTTTTTTTTTAAGGTGAAAAAAAAATTTTTGAATAAATTGTGCCGACTTCTGTATTAAAACCACAAGGTATTAACCAAAGGAAAAAAAAATCTCTATTTGATTTCAGTAGGGATTGTTAACATTATTAATTATTTTATTTATTTATTTATTTATTGTATCTTCTTTCTGTCCAGAAAAGAAGTAACAATGTGATTTTCGGTGTGAATTATTACTAATCGATGGCTGATTATCTCTTCTACCTTCTAAATCAGTCGGCACTAGGAGTTCGCGTACATCGCCATCCCCATAGGCAGCAATGTATTCCGCCAAGAGAATAAGCAAGATGATTGTTTTGGCGGCGGAATTTCCGTAGTGTGCACTGTGCAGAGGTTTCCATTTGCCAGCAATAGGATTCTGCTGCTTCGGCAAAATTTTAACCATTACCCCCACCCTAAGGCTGTGTTCACATCACGATTTCTAATACGTTTGACGTGTATGTTAGAAACGTACATATAAAACGGATGTAAAAACGCACACCCAATTTTTAATGTTTATACGTTTAAAAAACATCTACGTACAACAAATTCAAAACGTTGCATACGTTTTTTATGTAATTAAAGTATACGTGAAAATATATTAACCTTTATTTGCGCCTTCTGAAACCCCTATTGCGCACGTGTAGAAGATATGACGCATATGTTCAACGTAAGTACACACGCAAAAAAAAGTATATACTACAATTCAATTTGATATTTCACGTATACGTCATAAGTACGCTACTCAAAAATAACAAAAAAATCGCGGTAGACTCCGATTTTCTGTATCACATAAATATCGTATACGTTGATTCAAAGGATATAAAAAGACAAATGTAGTCAATATGTCTCTAATATTAATGAATTGTTACGTTTAACGGTCCGATTCTTTATTTTTAAGAATGTAAAAAACATTTATACGTTCTGCGTAGGGACAAAACGTGATGTGAACGAAGCCTAAGGCGCGGTTCACAGTGCGTTCTTGTTCCCCCTTCATCGTATCCATCGGACCCCATTCACTTCTATGGCCTAGTGACTCCGTTCAGGATGTCTGCGCTATTTTAAAGGGATACTCCTGCCCCAAGACATCGTATACCCTATTCAAAGGATTGGGGATAAGAAGTCTGATCCCGAGGGTCCCACCGCTGGGGACCTCCGCAATCTAGCATGCAGCACCCACCTGTGAGCACTGCAGGAAGCGCCCGACCACGGGGACGGAGTATCGTGATGTCATAACTCTGCCCCCGTGTGACATCATGCCCCGCCCCCTCAATGCAAGTCTATGGGAGGGGGCGTGACGGCAGTCACGCCCCCTCCCATAGACTTGCATTGAGGGGGTGGGGCATGAGGTAACGATACTCCGTCCCCGTGGTCGGGAGGCATAACACTGAGAGCCTCCAGCGCTTCCTGCAGTGCTTACAAATGGGTACTGCATGCTAGATTGCGGGGGTCCCCAGCGGCGGGACCCCCCGCGATCAGAAATCTTATCCCCTATCCTTTGGATAGGGGATAAGATGCCTTGAGGCCGAAGTACCCCTTTAAAGGGGTACTCCGGCACTAAGACATCTTATCCCCTATCCAAAGGATAGGGGATAAGATGGCTGATCGTGGGGGTCCCGCCGCTGGGGACCCCCGTGATCTTGCACGCAGCACCCCGTTAGTATCAGTCTTGCTGCATGCAAGATCACGGGGGGTCCTCAGAGGCGGGACCCCGCGATCAGGCATCTTATCCCCTATCCTTTGGATAGGGGAAAAGATGTCTTAGTGCCGGAGTACCCCTTTAATGTTGGTATGATTAATTTTGCCTGCTATTCCACTAATGGCCATCAGATGGTGCTGCAGGAGCAGATTCCTTCAGTTTCAGCACACAGCAGGTTGGGATTAGGATTTTGTTTTTTTGGGGGGGGAGATTTGCAGGACCATCATGTTGTCTGCACAGGACAGGAAGCTCAAGCTACACATGGCCGCCATAGAGTCCCAGGAAAACTGTAAGTCATTAAAGCAATGAAATCCATCCCGGAGCCATGTGGCAGCAGCTCGTGTTCGGCTGCATTCACATCTCGTTTTTGCAATACGGTTCCCGTATCAGGGTTTTTGTAAAAAAAAAAACGTATGTCTCAAAACCGGACCGAACCGTATACAACTGTATATACCTCTGTACGGTTTTAAACCGTATATGGCTTGAAAACGGATGTCCGGTTGCCTACAGTTTAGTAAGTTTATTGAAAAAAAAAACCAAAACGGATATGGTTTTATGTTTGTCCTTAATTAAATAAAGTTCTTCTTGTTCTATTTGTGGGAAGAACTTTCGGCGTGCACTGCGCATGTGCAAACTGCAAAACCTCATTGTGCAAACCGGATGGAACCGTACGCACATACAGTTCAGTACGGTTCCCATAGTTCACCATTTAAAAAAAAATAAAAAACGTATACGGGTGGTATCCGTTTTTTCACCCGGACATAACACTGTAGTAGACGGTTTTGGAGACGGGAAAAAAAAACGGATAAAACCGTAAATGATGCAAAACGTACACAACTGGATGCTACAGTTGGAATACGGTTTTCTATGAAATGTCTGTACATACGGTTCCATACGTTTTTTTTCACTGAAACTGGATACGGAATTGTATAGCAAAAACGAGATGTGAATGCCGCCTTATGTAGAGGAGAACTTAGTGGGATATACTTGGAGAGTTGTTATAGTTGTGATAGATCAGTGGTCTTCAACCTGCGGACCTCCAGATGTTGCAAAACTACAACTCCCAACATGCTGGGAGTTGTAGTTTTGCAACATCTGGAGGTCCGCAGGTTGAAGACCACTGTGATAGATGGTGTACGATAGCGCCATTTACCTGTGATGGACCTGCTATATACTGAATGACTCAGTTCACACATGAGAGTAACCTATCGCTATTGAATGTAGAGGAGAAACGCTGAAGTGTAGAGCACAGCGCACAGGAGCCTTCCTATGTAGAGTACAGCGCACCTGAGCCTTCCTATGTAGAGTACAGCGCACCTGAGCCTTCCTATGTAGAGTACAGCGCACAGGAGCCTTCCTATGTAGAGTACAGCGCACCTGAGCCTTCCTATGTAGAGAACAGCGCACCGGAGCCTTCCTATGTAGAGTACAGCGCACCAAAGCCTTCCTATGTAGAGTACAGCGCACCGGAGCCTTCCTATGTAGAGTACAGCGCACCGGAGCCTTCTTATGTAGAGTACAGAGCACCGACGCCTTCCTATGTAGAGTACAGCGCACCGGAGCCTTCCTATGTAGAGTACAGCGCACCGGAGCCTTCCTATGTAGAGCACAGCGCACCGGAGCCTTCCTATGTAGAGCACAGCGCACAGGAGCCTTCCTATGTAGAGCACAGCGCACAGGAGCCTTCCTATGTAGAGCACAGCGCACCTGAGCCTTCCTATGTAGAGCACAGCGCACCGGAGACTTCCTATGTAGAGCACAGCGCACCGGAGACTTCCTATGTAGAGCACAGCGCACCGGAGACTTCCTATGTAGAGCACAGCGCACCGGAGACTTCCTATGTAGAGCACAGCGCACCGGAGCCTTCCTATGTAGAGCACAGCGCACCGGAGCCTTCCTATGTAGAGTACAGCGCACCGGAACCTTCCTATGTAGAGTACAGCGCACCTGAGCCTTCCTATGTAGAGTACAGCGCACTGGAGCCTTCCTATGTAGAGCAGAGCGAACCGTCGCCTTGCTATGTAGAGCACAGCGCACCGGAGCCTTCCTATGTAGAGCAGCTGCAGGGAGATCATACCCCCCACAATGGCTTTCTCCTCCTCTACTCGATACATTGTAGACAATCGCTTATAAAACAATATACAGTGATCCCTCAACATACGATGGTAATCCGTTCCAAACGGACCATCGTTTGTTGAAACCATCGCATGTTGAGGGATCCGTGCAATGTAAAGTATAGAACAGTGGTCTATAACCTGCGGACTTCCAGATGTTGCAAAACTACAACACCCAGCATGCCCGGACAGCCGTTGGCTGTCCGGGCATGCTGGGTGTTGTAGTTTTGCAACATCTGGAGGTCCGCAGGTTGAATACCACTGGTATAGGAGGATATACTCACGTGTCCCCGCCGCTCCGGACCATCACCGCTGCCCGGGATGTCACCGTCCATCGCTGTCGCTGCGTCCCCGGGGTGTTCCCGACCCTCCGGTAAGGCCTCTGCTTCCCCGGCATCCTCGCTCTCCGTCGCCGTCATCACGTCGCTACGCACGCCGATCCTATTGGATGACGGGACGGCGTGCGCAGCGACGTGATGACGACGATAGAGAGCGCCGACGATACAGGAGATCCCGAAGAGGACGCGCCGGAGCCCCGAGGACAGGTAAGTGATCGTCAGCGGACCACACGGGGCACCGTAAACGCCTATCCGGTGGTAGCTGAAGCAGTCTGCGCTGCCAGATAGCCGTTTATGCGATGGCCCCGACATACAAAAGCATCGTATGTTGATGCTGCCTTCAACGTGTGATGGCCTCTGAGAGTGATCGTATGTCGGGGCCATCGTAGGTCAAGGGGTCACTGTATAATGCAGCATGTTCAGCTGTTACAAAACTACAACTCCCAGCATGCCCAGACAGCCGTTGGCGGTCTTGCTCTGGACAGTTCCTGACATGGACAGAGGTGTCAGCAGAGAGCACTGTGGTCAGATTGGAAAGAACTACTCAACTTCCTGTGGCGCATACAGCAGCTGATAAGTACTGGAAGGATTAAGATTTTTAAATAGAAGTAATTTACAAATCTGTTTAACTTTCTGGCACAAGTTGATTTAGAAAAAAGTTTTCCACCTGAGTACCCCTTTAAATACTCTGTGCTACTAGGGACTGTGTTATGTCTACTATCTGTCACTTACAGGATCAGCACACTCCTTTCCTTAAATACTTTGTTCTGCTGGGGACTGTTATGTTCTGTCCAGGGACAGCTCTGCCTATATATAGGCAGCCGCCTAGAGCGCCCTCTTGATGGGGAGCGGCACTCTGCCTGCCGCAAGAAAGTTAGACAGCCAGCATCCAAACCACTCGCTCAGCCAGCAGCATGAGGAGGAGGTTTGTTACAGTGTGTCACCCCAGTAGTAAGGAGATTACATGAGGAGGAGGTTTGTTACAGTGTGTCACCCCAGTAGTAAGGAGATTACATGAGGAGGAGGTTTGTTACAGTGTGTCACCCCAGTAGTAAGGAGATTACATTAGGAGGAGGTTTGTTACAGTGTGTCACCCCAGTAGTAAGGTGATTACACGAGGTGGAGGTTTGTTACAGTGTGTCAATCCAGTAGTAAGGAGATTACATGAGGAGGAGGTTTGTTACAGTGTGTCACCCCAGTAGTAAGGAGATTACATGAGGAGGAGGTTTGTTACAGTGTGTCAATCCAGTAGTAAGGAGATTACATTAGGAGGAGGTTTGTTACAGTGTGTCACCCCAGTAGTAAGGAGATTACATGAGGAGGAGGTTTGTTACAGTGTGCCACCCTAGTAGTAAGGAGATTACATGAGGAGGAGGTTTGTTACAGTGTGTCACCCCAGTAGTAAGGATATTACATGTGGAGGAGGTTTGTTACAGTGTGTCACCCCAGTAGTAAGGAGATTACATGTGGAGGAGGTTTGTTACAGTGTGTCACCCCTGTAGTAAGGAGATTACATGAGGAGGAGGTTTGTTACAGTGTGTCACCCCAGTAGTAAGGAGATTACATGAGGAGGGGGGTTTGTTATAGTGTGTCACCCCAGTAGTAAGGAGATTACATGACGAGGAGGTTTGTTACAGTGTGTCAATCCAGTAGTAAGGAGATTACATTAGGAGGAGGTTTGTTACAGTGTGCCACCCTAGTAGTAAGGAGATTACATGAGGAGGAGGTTTGCTACAGTGTGTCACCCCAGTAGTAAGCAGATTACATGAGGAGGAGGTTTGTTACAGTGTGTCAATCCAGTAGTAAGGAGATTACATTAGGAGGAGGTTTGTTACAGTGTGCCACCCTAGTAGTAAGGAGATTACATGAGGAGGAGGTTTGCTACAGTGTGTCACCCCAGTAGTAATGAGGAGGAGGTTTATTACAGTGTGTCACCCCAGTAGTAAGGAGATTACATGAGGAGGAGGTTTGTTACAGTGTGTCACCCCAGTAGTAAGGAGATTACATGAGGAGGAGGCTTGTTACAGTGTGTCACCCCAGTAGTAAGATTATATTAGGAGGAGGTTTGTTACAGTGTGTCACCTCAGTAGTAAGGAGATTACATGTGGAGGAGGTTTGTTACAGTGTGTCTCCCCAGTAGTAAGGAGATTACATGACGAGGAGGTTTGTTACAGTGTGTCACCCCAGTAGTAATGAGATTACATGAGGAGGGGGTTTGTTATAGTGTGTCACCCCAGTAGTAAGGAGATTACACGAGGTGGAGGTTTGTTATAGTGTGTCACCCCAGTAGAAAGTAGATTACATGAGGAGGAGGTTTGTTACAGTGTGTCAATCCAGTAGTAAGGAGATTACATTAGGAGGAGGTTTGTTACAGTGTGTCACCCCAGTAGTAAGGAGATTACATGAGGAGGAGGTTTGTTACAGTGTGTCAATCCAGTAGTAAGGAGATTACATTAGGAGGAGGTTTGTTACAGTGTGCCACCCTAGTAGTAAGGAGATTACATGAGGAGGAGGTTTGCTACAGTGTGTCACCCCAGTAGTAAGGAGATTACATGAGGAGGAGGCTTGTTACAGTGTGTCACCCCAGTAGTAAGATTATATTAGGAAGAGGTTTGTTACAGTGTGTCACCTCGGTAGTAAGGAGATTACATGAGGAGGAGGTTTGTTACAGTGGGTCACCCCAGTAGTAAGGAGATTACATGTGGAGGAGGTTTGTTACAGTGTGTCACCCCTGTAGTAAGGAGATTACATGTGGAGGAGGTTTGTTACAGTGTGTCACCCCTGTAGTAAGGAGATTACATGAGGAGGAGGTTTGTTACAGTGTGTCACCCCAGTAGTAAGGAGATTACATGAGGAGGAGGTTTGTTACAGTGTGTCACCCCAGTAGTAAGGATATTACATGTGGAGGAGGTTTGTTACAGTGTGTCACCCCAGTAGTAAGGAGATTACATGTGGAGGAGGTTTGTTACAGTGTGTCACCCCAGTAGTAAGGAGATTACATGTGGAGGAGGTTTGTTACAGTGTGTCACCCCTGTAGTAAGGAGATTACATGTGGAGGAGGTTTGTTACAGTGTGTCACCCCAGTAGTAAGGAGATTACATGAGGAGGAGATTTGTTACAGTGTGTCACCCCAGTAGTAAGGAGATTACATGAGGAGGAGGTTTGTTACAGTGTGTCACCCCTGTAGTAAGGTGGGGTATGTCAAAGGGTGGAGCCAATGAGCGGCATCAAAGGGCGGAAAAAATGTGTTTTTGCCTAGGGTGGCAAGATCTGATTAATAACTTTATATCTTACCTCAGTTTTTTCCAACCAATGTGCCTCCAGCTGTTGCAAAGCTACAACATCCAGCTGTTACAAAACTACAACTCCCAGCATGCCCAGACAGCCTCTGGCTGTGTCACCCCTGTAGGATCTGATTTCCTTCCTTCACATCATTTATAACCGGTAACCATGGCGATTGGTGTAACGCCTGACTGAAGATGAAGCCCCGACAAGATGTCATCACCGGTGATAGAAAGCAGAAGATGTCACCGCGAGATGCTGGAGAGCGTCACCTTCCTGTCACTGTGACACATGATGGAGCTTTATATATTTATACCGCCATGCTGTGTCTGTTGGTGTTTAACAACCATTGTCGCTTCAACTATTGCAAAACTACAACTCCCAGCATGTCCTGACAGCCTGGGACTCTCTAGGTTAGTATTTCGGAACCAGGGTGCCTCCAGCTCTAACTCTACAACTCCCAGCATCCCGATAATCGTCAGCTGATTATGTACATATGAATGAACCCTTAAGGGATACTCCGCTCTAAACATCCTATCCCATATCCAAAGTATAGGGGATAAGATGTTAGAGCGTAGGGTCCCTCCGGGCCAGCAGCGGCGGCACCCGGAACAATTGTTCCGGGAAGCTTGCATCTTCTGCGTTCGTGACATCATGCCACACGCCCTCTATTCATGTCTATGGGAGGGGGCGTGATGGCCAGTACACACGCCTCCTCCCATAGACGTGAATGGAGGGGGCGTGGCGGCTGACAACCGCCAGTCATCTTGCACGGAGCGGAGTTCACTCCATGCATCGAATGACAGGGGTGCCGCAACGGAGATCGCGAGGGTTCCCAGCGACAGGACCGCCTCAATCTAACATCCTTTCAATAGGGGATAAGATGTTTTCAGCGGAGTACCCCTTTAAGATGTATCATGGTATATTCCTATTACAGACATTGATTTCATATATTCACAGGATAAATGTCTGCTAGGTTTGGGTCCCAGAGATAGAACAGCGCCGCTCCGACATAACGCTCACTCCCCTAAAAGGAAATGGGCGTGTCATAACCAGCGGAGCACTGCTATGTCAGTGTAATGATTCCAGTATGTCAGGGTGCTGGTTAGATGTATGAAGTACTAAAAAGAGAAATCAACCACACGCTGTAGAATGATCTTATGAATGCTCATCCGGGATATATTCTATAATGTGTGCTTGATTTCTCTATAAGTAATGGCTCTTGGGGGCTCGTCCGGGATGTGTTCTATAATGTGCGCTTGATTTCTCTATAAGTAATGGCTCTTGGGGGCTCATCCGGGATATATTCTATAATGTGCGCTTGATTTCTCTATAAGTAATGGCTCTTGGGAGCTCGTCTGGGATGTATTCTATAATGTGCGCTTGATTTCTCTATAAGTAATGGCTCTTGGGGGCTCATCTGGGATGTGTTCTATAATGTGTGCTTGATTTCTCTATAAATAATGGCCCTTGGGGGCTCGTCCGGGATGTGTTCTAAGGTGTGTGGTTGATTACTTTATAATTAATGGCTCTCAGTGGCTCATCTGGACATATTCCATTATAATAATCCATTATGTGCGTTTAATTCCTCTATAAGTTATGGCTTAGGGATTCATTGGGTCATTTTCTATGCTGTGCGATTGATTTCTTTATACGTTATGGCTCTTGGGGGCTCGTCCGGGACGTATTTTATAATATGCTGTTGATTGCTATATAAGTAATGGCTCTTTTGGGCTCATCTGGACATATTATTTGGTGTTCATCTGATTTCTCTATAAGTTATGGCTTTTGGGGGGGGGGGGCTATTCCGGGACATATTTTATAATGTGCGCATGATTTCTCTTTATTGCTTTTGCAGGCTAGTCCAGGACATCTATGATGTGCGCTTGATTTCTCTATAAGTAATGGCTCTTGGGGGCTCATTTGGGTTGTATTCTATGGTGTGCACTTGATTTTTTTTTATAAGTTATGACTCTTCGAGGCTCATTGGGACGTATTCCCTTATGTGCACTTGATTTCTCTGAGTTATGGCTGTCGGGGGCTCGTCCGGGACGTATTTTATAATGTGTGCTTGATTTCTCTTTGGCTAGTCCAGGACATCTGTGGTTGATTTCTCTATAAATAATGGCTCTTGGAATGTGCTCTTGATTTCTCAAAAAGTATGGATCTTGGGGGCTCGTCCGGGATGAGAATTCTATGATGTTCGCTTGATTTCTTTTATGACTCACAGCTCGGGGGAGCCAAAGTCCAAAACGGGCTTGGTCCTTTATGGAATAAAAACCACACAAAACGCACATTCAGTATAAGCTGTGCTTTATTAATTGTGCTGAACGTAAGATTTAAATTACAATAGGGAGAGTTAAATAAACAACAATTTGTATCGTACAGGATCACTTTATATATTTTTTTATGTATATATATATATATATATATATCTATATATTGTACTGGATCACTTCTATTATAGGCATATATCATACAATTTATACCACTTCAAAAAAAATTGTAATAACACACACAACCTGAGGACAAGGGTGGCGCTGCTTTTTAAAGAAATCAGCTGTGTTCCCCAAGCAGCTGTTTCAGAACTACAACTCCCAGCATGCCCCGGCAGCCGTAGGCTGTCGGGGCATGATGGGGGTTGTAGTTTGGCATTTTGATGGAAAACATTGCTTTTAGTCACCGTAACACTGTCCAAGCCCTGCTTGGCGTATATAAGTGAAATAATTTTGGTCTCGAAAATAACGTTCTTCACGGATAGGACATTAACTCTATGTAGACCACAGGCACATAGCAGACGGGAGACTATAAATACACGCACGCGGGTCTCCTCCTTAGCTTCTTCAAGGTGCAGCCTGTTGTTCTTGTTCCTTCCGGGTATTTATGAGCAAAAAAAAAGCGAAGGAAACACAAACCGCACGCACCTAATACACGTCACACAGACACAAATATTTAAAGGGCGACTCCACCCAACCCCTAAACGGTCCGTCTGTTGAGGCGGAACCCTTCCCAAAATTTCTGCTCACTGTATGAGACTGTATTCCTGTAGTGTATCGTCTAAATTTCGGATGGCTGTATCGTCTCCTGCTTGGAGTCCTCTAGTTTTTCCACACAGGCTGGGCAAGTAGTCATGCTCCTCCCTTCATTACCATATATATATGGGAATCTCCCAGGAGGGCGGGGTCTGCTCTGCAGCCCTGCCCATATGTGCAAGGAAAGCGGCAAGAGACACAAAAGGAATTAGGCTGGATTCACATTAGGGAAGATTTGTCAAAACTTGTGCACAGGGATAGTCGACCAGTTGCCCATAGCAACCAATCAGCTCGCTTCTTTCATTTTAAACAAGGCCTCTACAAAATGAAAGTAGTGATCTGATTGGTTGCTATGGGCAACTGGTCAACTTTTCCTCTGCACAAGTCTTGATGAATCTCCCCATTGGGTTTCACGGTGGAGCTCTACGTCAACCTGCCAGAAATGTATGCTTAATGGGGGAGATTCATCAAACCTGTCCAGAGGAAAAGTTGCCCAGTTGCCCATAGCAACCAATCAGATCGCTTCTTTCATTTTGTAGAGGCCTTGTTTAAAATGAAAGAAGCGAGCTGATTGGTTGCTATGGGCAACTGGGCAAATTTTCCTCTGGAGAGGTTTTGATAAATCTCCCCTAATGTCTTCCAAAAACAGCGCCACCCCTGTCCTCAGGTTGTGCGCGGTATTACAACTTGGCCTCATTCACTGGAACTGAACTATAATACCACACACAACCTAAAGACAGGCGTGGTGTCTTGTTATGAAGAAATCGGATACCACGGCATATGGGGGCACACCGCTGTGACGTAGGCCTCCTGTAATGGTGAAACACAATGTGAACCTAGCTTTTAAATAACATTAAATGCATAAGAGTTGGATGGTGAAGACGTTATCCAAATACATACATATACATAAAGCACGGTGCTTCTCAACCAGGTGTGCCTCCAGCTGTTGCAAAACTACAACTCCCAGCATGCCCGGACAGCCGAAGGCTGTCCGGGCATGCTGGGAGTTGTAGTTCTGCAACAGCTGAAGACACCCTGGTTGGGAAACATAGGATATAGCATGAGAAGCAAATAAATACAATAATAATATTGGATATTAAAGGGGTACTCTCCCCACAGACATCATATTCCCTATAAAAATGATAGGGGATAAGATTTCTGATCGTGGGGGTCCTGACACTGGGGCGGAGGGGGAATCCCCGCGATCAGACATCTTATCCCCTATCCTTTGTATCGGGGATAAGATGTCTGTGGGCGGAGTACCCCTTTAAAATGTAGAATTAGAGTGAACTGTATGGATATGGCCGCCTGAGGTCGTCACCATTATAAAACAGACAAATATGGGTTGTCCGTATTTTATTAGCACCGGCCGCCATTATTAAGCTGATCACGGATGGTTGTGCCGCTGCCAGGACTCCCAGCTGTAATGTATGTGGATCCTGTCAGCCAGTGCTCGATATCCCTGCAGCGCCACCACAGGAGAAATGAAGCATTACACGCTTCCCACTGAAATCAATGGGATATTTTTTTAAAGGGGTCCTCCGGTGGAAAACCATTTTTTTTCCATATAAACTGGCTCCAGAAAGTTATACAGATTTGTAAATTACTTCTATTAAAAAAAATCTTAATCCTTCCAGTACTTATCAGCTGCTGTATACTCCATAGGAAGTTGTGTAGTGCTTTCCAATCTGACCACAGTGCTTTCTGCTGACACCTCTGTCCATGTCAGGAACTGTCCAGAGTAGGAGCAAACCCCTATAGCAAACCTCTCCTGCTCCGGACAGTTCCTGACACGGACAGAGGTGTCAGCAGAGAGCACTGTGGTCAGAACTACACAACTTCCTCTGGAGCATACAGCAGCTGATAAGTACTGGAAGGATTAAGATTTTTATATAGAAGTTATTTACAAATTTGTTTAACTTTCTGCCGCCAGTTGATTTAAAAAAAAAAAAAAAAGAAGAAAAACCCTGTAACGCATTTTTAACGCATAGACAAGCCGGGTCCTCCAGAGTTAGAGACGCTCTTTGCAGCTTATTGACTGATGGATCCTAAATTCGTGGTGACCATGCGGTGCTAGCGCCTGCTGAATCAGGCGGACATTCCGTAGTATGCATGTATCCTAAGGCCATCTTGACGCCCGGAAAACATGGGCAAACTCTTCGCACAATTGAATATTCCGGCGGGCGCTCGCTCAGAAATGAGACGTTTCATAGACTGAAATGCGGAGAAGGAATAGGCATGTCTATTCTTTCTGCCGACGCGGTGGAATTCCGCACAATGTCCGCAAAGTTTGTTGAATAGAATTGCGCCCCATTGAGTTCAATGGGATTCCGCCCGCAAAGACAGGTCTTTAAAATGTGCAGAATGGCAAATTTGCGCAGTGGCGTTAAGTTAGCACTACTGCTGTAATTTACTGCTAATTGTGGTAAAAATTGTGAAATTTTACTGTGAATATGGCAATCTGGCCGTGATTGCGCAAACAGCGGTAAAAATAGTTGCTAGGGACATGCTGGTTGCTAGGCAGTGAATCCTTAGCAACCGGACTGTCATTGTGCTAGCAACAGTCATAGAGCAATCTGTGTCTCCAGCTGTTGCGAAACTACAACTTTCAGCATGCCCTGACAGCCAAAGGCTGTCAGGGCATGCTGAAAGTTGTAGTTTCTCAACAGCTGGAGAGACGCAGGTTGAGGACCACTTCTCTACAATGATCTCCAGATCCCCGGCTGTCAATCTTCTCCGACACCTGCTGTGGTCACAGGTAGTCCTTATAGGTCTGTAAACACAATGAATGAGCTTTATCGCCATGTTTCCAATAAAAAAAAAACGTAAAACCACAAGTACCATATAACATGACGCAGAAGCTGTCATCACAGAACACGGAACTCCTACACGTAGTTGACCAATAGACTAAATACGACTGGACCAGAGACACATAGACGTGGATGGACTTATTTAGGCAGCAGCAACCGCTCTATAGACGACGTTTTTTTCTGCTGTTTTTTTTTTTTTCTTTTTTTCTTTTTTTTTTTGGCACTATTATCAACTCTTGATGAGAGTCAAGAATTCTTCCCTGGTTTTGGGGTCCTCTCGGAATACGCCGAGCATGGTGCTGGTGACCGTCTTGCTGTTCATCTTCTGCACCCCTCTCATGACCATACACATGTGACTGCGCAAAACAAAAAGAGATGCGTTAGAATTCAGGCAAAAGAAGTAGAATTCAGAGATATTCTGATTGATGACATTCACTTGTAGGGCCTAATGTTATATATGAAGTTAGTCAGGGGTGGTCTGGGACATACTGAGCTGTATTATACCCCAGAGCTGCAATCCTAATTCTACTGGTTGCTAATGGAAACTATAATGCTATGCTTAGGCTTTGCAGAGATATAATAGCGCCCCCTAAATACTATGTTCTGCTTATAAATCATCTTTCATTACATGTTGCAGAGGACGTAGGATGCGGCTTCTGACTTGTAGGGCCCCATATTTTGTATGTAAGACTATACTCTGATAGACTTTGATCCTATGGTAACACTTCTTGACTATCTTCCCCCCTTTTTTTTATATATATTATTGTTTTTATATCATTGGAAATGAGACGTACGTAGCTTCCACCACCACTCCCACACCAGCGGGCTGTAAGGCTTCTGTAATCGCAATGGCGATCTGTTTTGTAAGGCGTTCTTGAACTGTGGAAAAACCAAAAGCAATTGTGATTTATCTTCCTTTTACGGCTAAATGATGGATATTTACTATTTTTACTATTTACTATTTTTGTTGCATTCCCCGCCCACTTGTAGAAAGAGCCTGTAAGTCCTGCTTCACCCGACTGCTCATATAGTGAGTCTGTGAGTCCTACCTTTCCCAACTACTCATAGAAAGAGCCTGTGAGTCCATCTTCCCCCTCCCATTCATAGCGTGAGACTGTGAGTCCTGCTTCCCCCTCCCGCTAACAGAGTAAGCCTGTGAGTCCTGCTTCCCCGCCTACTCATAGGAAGAGCCTGTGAGTCCTGCTTCCCTTGCCCACTCATAGAGTGAGCCTGTGAGTCCTGCTTCCCCTGCTCAAAGAAGAAGCCTGTGAGTCCTGCTTCCTCCGCCCGCTCATAGTGAGCCTGTGAGTCCTGCTTCCTCCGCCTGCTCATAGAGTGAGCCTGTGAGTCCTGCTTCCTCCGCCTGCTCATAGAGTGAGCCTGTGAGTCCTGCTTCCTCCGCCCGCTCATAGAGTGAGCCTGTGAGTCCTGCTTCCTCCGCCTGCTCATAGAGTGATCCTGTGAATCCTGCTTTTCCCTCCTACTTGTAGAGAAAGCCTGTGAGTCCTGCTTCCTCTGCCTGCTCATAGAGTGAGCCTGTGAGTCCTGCTTCTCCCGCTCATTCATAGCAGGACTCATAGGCTCTCTCTTGGCCGATGGCAATGGGACTATCAGACTTTCTATACTAGTCATTTACCTCTTACATGATTTGAAGACTAAATAAGTAAATTCCTCTGCGCTCGGTGTCGCCCCCTTCTGTCCTACACTCTCCTTAGATAAAGACCTGACAGATCTACCTAAACATGACAAACATGGGATCTTCTAGGGTCATTCCCTACAGTCCTGGCCAAAAGTTTTGAGACTGACAGACATCTTGGTGTTTGCTGCTTAATTTATTTTCAGATCTTTGTCAGACGTTTCTATGGTAACTGAAATAGAATAATAAAACATAGTTTTTTAACTATTAATGCAAATCCCCCCCCCCCCCCCTCCATTCTTACCTCATCCCTGTGTCCGGTTAGTCACATTTTCTGGCTGGGGGGGGGGGGGGGGGGGATGGGGTTGTGTCCACCCACACTTTGAGGATTGAACACAGGTTCCCAATGTGGAGTCTTGTGGCCATGGACCTAATATTTCAATGTTTTGTTCACAGATCTACTTAGTTATCATTTCTGTCCTGGGACATGGTCTCCATCATGGTGGATAAAGCCTTGACCATCACCGCATGGCTCCTGGATGGTTGGAGAAGTTGCTTGTGGGGGATGGTTAGATCATATTCTTCAGTCATGGCGGTGTTCTTAGGCCAAATTGTGAGTGAGCCCAGTCCCCTGGATAAGATGTCGCTCCACACATGGAGGTCTCAGGACTTATGGTAGCCTCACTGTCTGAAGGCTCCATCATTATCCCCCGTCCAATCCCTGTACTTCCTGCAAAATGTCAGATGTTTCTCTTGGAGAGAAGTTCTATCCTGTGCTGAACCCGTCCCGGAGCTAAATCCCCTTGAAGGGGTACTCCGCCTCCAGACCTTTGGATAGGGGATAAGATATCTGATCATGGGGGTCCCACTGCAGGGGACCCCCGCGATCTCAGCTACGGCACCCCAGACATCTTGTGCACGGTGTGAACTTCGCTCAGTGCCGGATGACTGGTGATGTGGGGCGGAGGCTCGTGACATTACTGTCACGCCCAATTGTGATGTCACAGCCATGCCCCATCAATGCAAGTCTATAGGAGGGGGCGTGACGGCCGTGACATCACGAGCCTTCAGTGCTGCACCCGATGCTCTAAACAAACACCAGGTGCAGCAGGTAGATCGCTGTGGTCCCCAGCAGCGGGACCCCCGCGATCAGACATCTCATCCCCTATCCTTTGGACCCCATTAAGGAGATGGTCTTGGCACTTGGTATCTCAACATCCTCCAAGAGCAACGTCTCCAACCATCATGGAGCAATTTGGTGATGGACAAGGCTTTTCTCATCATGGTGAAGACCATGTTACAAGGCAGAAGTGACAACTAAGCGGCTCAGTGAACAAAACTCCCCAGATCTCAATCCCTGAAGAACCTGTAGTCAACACTCAAAAAGAGAGCGAACAAAGAAAAACCCAGAAATAGTGATAAACCCTGCACAGTGATGAGGTAAGAATGGAAGGTCACCGGTCAGGATTCGCAATCGGCGGATGTTTTTGTATTCTGCGAATATAGTATCTATAATAATTCCGGTCAGATCTGTAACCTCCGATGTACGCAGCGTCCCGGTCACGGCTGAGATCATGTCGTCAGGCGCAGTTGTCAGCACAATTACTGTCTCTATAAAGGGCGCCCACATCACTGCGTCCAAACCGGGCAAACAAACACGGAGAACGTGCTCGCCAGTCATTGTGCCCTTTCTAAGAAGCTGCTATGTGAATCGTTGCGTGTGTCATCCCCAACCTCTGACTATCTGGCTGGAGGAGGATCAGAAATGTCAAAAGCAATCTGGATCCGCAGGGCCCCCGGGGGCCCTTACCTTGTAGTCGTCTGCTGTATATCTCCACGATCCTTAAAGAAAAACAAAAGAGATTGGAGTGCGTTATTAGTTTATTACTATGGAGATATATGAAGGGGGGAGATTTATCAAAACCTGTGCAGGGGAATAGTTGCCCAGTTGCCCAGTTGCCCATAGCAACCAATCAGATCACTTTCATTTTAACAAGGCCTCTGCAAAATGAAAGAAGCGATCTGATTGGTTGCTATGGGCAACTTTTCCTTTGTACAGGTTTTGATAAATCTCCCCCAGAATTCTTCTCAGAAACAGTGCCACACCTGTCCACAGGCTGTGCGTGGTATTGCAACTCATCGCTATTCATAGACACCACTGTAGACAGGCGTGGCACTGTTATTAGAATAGGGCACCCATTTTTTTTTTAAATAATTATACAACAGCTTTAAAGGGCTTCTCCTCCCATGAAGGGAAAATATGGCCGCCCAGCTACCTTCAGCCTGTCTGTGGCCAATGGAGTCTGCCATAGTTACATACCGGTGCTACGCCACTTGTTTAAAGGGGTACTACACTGGCCATCGTTCAGAAGTGAATGTTCCGAACACTTTTTTTTAGCGCTGTGGGGGGTTAGCCAAGCCCCTCAATGCAAGTCTATGGGAGGGGGCGTGACTACCGTCACGCCCCATCCCATTGACTTGCATTGAGGGGGCATGGATATGGCATCACAAGGGGCGTGGCCGACCACAGCGGCTCGAAAACAGCGTACGGAACATTCACTTCCGAACGCTGGCCAGTGGAGTACCCCTATAACTCTCCAACTCGGCTATTTTCAGTGCCGGCCATCTCCGGACAGGCTGGAGATTCCCGGGCAGCCATCTTTTCCCTTTGTGGGCCTTTAGGCTAAGTTTCCACTTGGTCTTTTTTCTGTCAGTTTTTGGACATCTGCCACTGCAGTTTTTGAGCCAAAACCAGAAATGTATTCAAAAGGAATAGGACATATAAAGGAAGGACTTACACTTCTCCTCCCTTATGGATCCACTTCTGACTTTGGCTCAAAAACGGCAGAGGCAGAAATCCAAAAACTGCCAGAAAAAAAACAAGTGGAAACTTAGCCTTATAATAATACAGTACACAGAATGACCTGTCACATCAGTCACGTTAAAGGGGTACTCCGGTGAAAACCTTTTTTCTTTTAAATCAACTGGTGGCAGAAAGTTAAACATATTTGTAAATTACTTCTATTAAAAAATCTTTATCCTTCCTGTACTTATTCACTGCTGAATACTGCAGAGGAAATTCTTTTCTTTTTGGAATGCTCTCTGATGACATCACGAGCACAGTTCTCTCTGCTGACGTTATTATAATAACACTTTATTTATTGTTGTCCTTAGTGGGATTTGAACCCAAGTCCCCAGCACTGCAGGGCAGCAGTGCTAACCACTGAGCCACCATGCTGCCCTTAGCATACATCTGCTATGCATGGTTGCCAAAATGGACAGAGATGTCGGCAGAGAGCACTGTGCTCGTGCTGTCATCAGTGTTCCAAAAAGAAGGAATTTCCTCTGTAGCATTCAGCAGCTAATAAGTACTGGAAGGATTAAGATTTTTTTTTATAGAAGTAATTTACAAATATGTTTAACTTTCTGCCACCAGTTGATTTAAAAGAAAAAAGGTTTTCACCGGAGTACCCCTTTAAGGTTGCCACCTTTCATGCAAAAAAAAAAAAATTACCAGCCATGCTAATTTGCATAATTAATTATAGATATGTAACATTTCTTAATTTCGAAATTTTGTCCTATTCTGACTCCCATAACTTTTTTTTTATGTCTCCATATACGGGCCTGTATTATGGCTCATTTTCTGCGCCCCGATCTGTAGTTTTTCAACAGGACCATTTTTGTTTTCATGTGACTTTTTGATCGCTTTATTTATTTAAGCAAATACGGGAGTTGCAGTTAGTTACTAACTACAACTCCCAGCATGCCCTGATGCAGCCTGTGGGTCAGCAGCTGCCCCAAACGAAAACTACAACTCCCAGCATGTTAGACTATATAGTAGTATATAGTATAAGTAAGTGTTTTCCAATTAGGGGTGCCTCCAGCTGTTGCAAAACTACAACTCCCAGCATGTTGAACTATATAGTAGTATATAGTATAAGTAAGTGTTTTCCAATTAGGGATGCCTCCAGCTGTTGCAAAACTACAACTCCCAGCATGTTGGACTATATAGTAGTATATAGTATAAGTAAGTGTTTTCCAATTAGGGGTGCCTCCAGCTGTTGCAAAACTACAACTCCCAGCATGTTGGACTATATAGTATAAGTAAGTGTTTTCCAATTAGGGGTGCCTCCAGCTGTTGAAAAACTACAACTTCTAGCATGTTGGACTATATAGTAGTATATAGTATAAGTAAGTGTTTTCCAATTAGGGGTGCCTCCAGCTGTTGCAAAACTACAACTCCCAGCATGCCTGGACAGCCCATGCTGGGAGTTGTAGTTTTGCAACAGCTGGGGGTGCTCTGGTTGGTAAACTCTGCTATAGGTTATGGTGCAACAATTCACAAGTTGGAGGATTGGTTGGATAAATACCGACAGGGGGGCCAATATTCCGGCTGTGCCTGTAAAATACCGGCCAGGTGTCAATCTTAGTCACTATCCGTTTTGGGACTTTTCCCGTCTGAAACCCTTGGACCGATTTTATTAAACTGGAACCCAGTGGTTTACACTATAATTCTACCCAGCCCTGGGCAGGAGGTGCCCTTCACTTGCACACGTCTCCCATCTGTCCCTCAGGCCAATGCCCTTTGGTCCCGTTTCCTAGTATTACAGTACCTGTGGGGAGGATCAATGGTCACGGGGGCACAGCCGGCTGCTGAGGTCTGGGGTGGGGGCTATTATATCCCATCTGTGTATAGTGAAGGGCCCCATAACAAAGACAAGAAGGGACTCAGTGCCAGAAAGGAGAGTCAAAATTGTGCATCCTCCCCAAAAACCAGACCCCATATCAATAGGACAGGTGCAGACTTTTTTTTATGCAACTTTGTTTTATCTACGGAAGTTACGTTAAAAAGAAGCGATGACCGATGGACGGCCATGACACATGACTGCGGGATCAGACTACTCAGGTCTGTAACCATGGAGACACATACATCAGCGTAAGAGCTGTACACTCAAACAGTATATATATATTTATTTATTTATTTATTTTAAATATATGCAAAAGTACCACCTTAAAGGGGTACGCCGCCCCTAGACATCTTATCCCCTATCCAAAGGATTGGGGATAAGATGTCTGTTCGCGGGAGTCCCGCCGGGAGTGCCGGATGACTGGTGATGGGGTGTGGAGACTCGTGACATCACGGCGACACCCCACTCATGACGTCATGGCCACGCCCCCTCAATGCAAGTCTATGGGAGGGGGCGTGACGGCCGTCACGCCCCCACCCATAGACTTGCATTGAGGGTGTGTGGCCGTGGCGTCACGAGCCTCCGGCACTGCACCTGACGCTCTAAATGAACGCCGGGTGCTGCAGGGAGATCCCCGCAATAAGACAACTTAAAGGGGTACTCCGGTGAAAAACTTTTTTTTTTTTTTTAAATCAACTGGTGCCAGAAAGTTAAACAGATTTGTAAATTACTTCTATTAAAAAAATCTTAATCCTTCCTTTACTTATTAGCTGCTGAACACTACAGAGGAAATTCCTTTCCGTTTGAAACACAGAGCTCTCTGCTGACATCATGAGCACAGTGCTCTCTGCTGACATCTCTGTCCATTTTTTAGGAACTCTCCAGGGTAAAAGGAAATCCCCATAGCAAACATATGCTGTTCTGGACAGTTCGTAAAATGGACAGAGGTGTCAGCAGAGAGCACTGTGCTCATGATGTCAGCAGAGAACTCTGTGTTTCAAACGGAAAAGAATTTGCACTGTAGTATTCAGCAGCTAATAAGTACAGGAAGGATTAAGATTTTTTTAATAGAAGTAATTTACAAATCTGTTTAACTTTCTGGCACCAGTTGATTTAAAAAACAAAAATAAATAAGTTTTTCACCGGAGTACCCCTTTATGACATCTGGAGACCCCCACGATATGATATCTTAAAACACCTGGAGACCCCCGCAATAAGACATCTTATGCCCTATCCTTTGGATAGGAGATAAGATGTCTAGGGGCGGAGTACCCCTTTAAGGTCAGCCATTCTTTTGGTCATTGCATGTAAAGGGATTTTTTTTATTAGATGTATCTGTGGCTTCCGCCGTATGAAATGTCAAATTTAATTGGAAAAAAAAAAGTGTCCGCTGTGATAGACGAAGGCGCAGAGAAGAGAGAACAAATCCTAAGCAAATAATCCCTAGGAAACCACCGTCAAAGTTTATAGGGATAATGCCAGTGAAATGGAGAATGGAAGGGTTAATTCGAACCATCGGAGGAAACATTGTAATTCTGTATGGAGTTCAGTTGCGTACGTAAATATCAACGCAATAGTTAGTATAGGCCAGTGGTTCCCAACCAGTGCGGCTCCAGCTGTTGTAAAACTACATATCCCAGGAATGCTGTAGAGATAGGTGAGCCAACTGTGCCACCACATTCAATGACAAGGGGCCTGGTTTAAAGGGGTACTCCGGTGGGGAACAATTTTTTTTTTTAATTAACTGGTGCCAGAAAGTTAAACAGATTTGTAAATTACTTCTATTCAAAAATCATAACCCTTCCAGTACTCATTTTTAGCTTTTAACTTTTTAGCTGCTGTATGCTCCACAGAAAGTTCTTTTCTTTTTGAATTTCTTTTCTGTCTGACCACAGTGCTCTTTGCTGACACCTCTGTCCGTATCATGAACTGTCCAGAGCAGGAGAGGTTTTCTATGGGGATTTGCACCTACTCTGGACAGTTCTTACATGGACAGAGGTGTCAGCAGAGAGCACTGTGGTCAGACTGGAAAGAACTACACAACTTCCTCTGGAGCATACAGCAGCTGATAAGTACTGGAAGGATTAAGGTTTCTGAATAGAAGTCATTTATAAATCTGTTTAACTTTCTGGTACCAGTTGATTTAAAAAAAATTGTTTTCCACCGGAGTACCCCTTTAATGCTAAAATGCATCAAAATTTGGGTGCTAAATTTTCAAGTACTTTATCAATCGGCCTGAGCTGCTGTGCCATCTCTGACTCATTCTCACACTGGCACTCTTCCAGTAATTCTGCACCAGTGTGCCAGTTTTTCCTGAGAGGCCTTTATTTAAAGGGGCACTCCTGTGGAAATTTTTTTTTTTTGTAAATCAACTGGTGCCAGAAAGTTAAACAGATTTGTAAATTACTTGTATTTAAAAATCTTAATTACAGATGAGCGAACTTCCAGTAATTCGATTCGTCCCGAACTTCTCGGCTCGGCGGTTGCTGACTTTATCCTGCATAAATTAGTTCAGCTTTCAGGTGCTCCGGGCTGGAGACTCTTTCCTAGGACTGTATCCACCTTTTCCAGCCACAGGAGCACCTGAAAGCTGAACTAATTTATGCAGGATAAAGTCATCAACCGCCGAGCTGAGAAGTTCGTGACGAATCGAATTACTGGAAGTTCGCTCATCTAATCTTAATCTTTCCAGTACTTATCAGCTGCTGTAAATGTTCCATAGGAAATTCTTTTCTTTTTAAATTTATTTTCTGTCTGTCCACAGTGCTCTCTACTGACACCTCTGTCCATGTCAGGAACTTTGTTGTGCCCTCCCTCTAAGTTGTCCTCAGTTATTTTATTTATGTATTTATTTATTTTAGTAAGTTATTTATGTAGTTAGTTATTTAGTTATTTATTTAGTCATTTGTTTATTATACATTTTTTTATTTGGTTATTTATTTTATATTTAGTTATTATTTTTTTGTTTAGTTATTAATTTTATATATATATATATATATATATATATATATATACATACATATATATATATATAGTTTAGTTATTTAGTTATTCATTTTTTACTTATTTATTTGTTTAGTTAATGAATATATATATATATATACATACATATACAATATATATAGTTATTTATTTAATTATGTATTTAGGTATATTATATATATATAGATATTAATTTATTTTATTTATTTTGTTTATTTATTGATTTATATATTTATTTATTTAGTTGTTATTTATTTATTAAAAGGGGTATTGCAGGAAAAAACTTTTTTTTTATATCAACTGGCTCCAGAAAGTGAAACAGATTTGCAAATTACTTCTATTAAAAAATCTTAATCCTTTCAATAATTATCAGCTGCTGAAGTTGAGTTGTTGTTTCTGTCTGGCAACAGTGCTCTCTGCTGACATCTCTGCTTGTCTCGGGAACTGCACAGAGTAGAAGAGGTTTGCTATGGGGATTTGCTTCTACTCTGGACAGTTCCCGAGGCAGGTGTCATCAGAGAGCACTTAGACAGAAAAGAAAAACTCAACTTCAGCAGCTCATAAGTACTGAAAGGATTAAGATTTTTTTTAATAGAAGTAATTTACAAATCTGTTTAACCTTCTGGAGCCAGATGATATATATATATATATATATATAAAAAAAAAGTTTTTTCCTGGATAACCCCTTTAATGTTTTGCCCCTTTTGATTACATGCCAAAAAAATTAAAATAAAATCAATGTAGACTTAATGTGAACTCACCTGGCCAGCTTACTGAGGCCCAGCACCTGTTTGTTTGGTAGATAACCTATGTGCACCTAGAAAGACAAAACAGACTCGTATGTAGATATGACCAACCAGAGCGCCTCCAGCTGGTGCAAAAACTACAACTCCCAGCATGCTATAGCTAAGGGCGCACTGATTTGTGGACACATGGATTTTAAAGGAACACTCCAACTCCTAGTGAAAACATATATACTGGATATATCAGTACTGAGAAATGGAACAGCAATGGCTACATGAAAAATGGTGCCACAGTCCTACCTTCCCAATGAATGGAACCAGATGATGTTCACACATGGAGAACATATCGATGTCCTTCACGATCACCATCTCATCATGGTCTTCATCAAAGATGGCGTCATTCAACACATCTGGAAAAAACATTGATAATTCTGTTAATTGAATGAGGGAATCCATGAAGTAGTATATAGTAGTTATATTCTTGTATATAGGAGGCAGTATTATAGTAGTTATATTCTTGTATATAGGAGCAGTATTATAGTAGTTATATTCTTGTATATAGGAGGCAGTATTATAGTAGTTATATTCTTGTATATAGGAGCAGTATTATAGTAGTTATATTCTTGTATATAGGAGCAGTATTATAGTAGTTATATTCTTGTATATAGGAGAAGTATTATATTAGTTATATTCTTGTATATAGGAGGCAGTATTATAGTAGTTATATTCTTGTATATAGGAGCAGTATTATAGTACTTATATTCTTGTATATAGGAGCAGTATTATAGTAGTTATATTCTTGTATATAGGAGAAGTATTATATTAGTTATATTCTTGTATATAGGAGCAGTATTACAGTAGTTATATTCTTGTATATAGGAGCAGTATTATAGTAGTTATATTCTTGTATATAGGAGCAGTATTATAGTAGTTATATTCTTGTATATATAGGAGCAGTATTATAGTAGTTATATTCTTGTATATAGGAGTAGTATTATATTAGTTATATTCCTGTATATAGGAGCAGAATTATAGTAGTTATATTCTTGTATATAGGAGCAGTATTATAGTAGTTATATTCTTGTATATATAGGAGCAGTATTATAGTAGTTATATTCTTGTATATAGGAGTAGTATTATATTAGTTATATTCCTGTATATAGGAGCAGTATTATAGTAGTTATATTCTTGTATATAGGGGCAGTATTATAGTAGTTATATTCTTGTATATAGGAGCAGTATTATAGTAGTTATATTCTTGTATATAGGAGCAATATTATAGTAGTTATATTCTTGTATATAGGAGCAATATTATAGTAGTTATATTCTTGTATATAGGGGCAGTATTATAGTAGATATATTCTTGCATATAGGAGGCAGTATTATAGTAGTTATATTCTTGTATATAGGAGTAGTATTATATTAGTTATATTCCTGTGTATAGGAGCAGTATTATAGTAGTTATATTCTTGTATATAGGGGCAGTATTATAGTAGTTATATTCTTGTATATAGGAGCAGTATTACAGTAGTTATATTCTTGTATATAGGAGCAGTATTATAGTAGTTATATTCTTGTATATAGGGGCAGTATTATAGTAGTTATATTCTTGTATATAGGAGCAGTATTATAGTAGTTATATTCTTGTATATAGGAGCAATATTATAGTAGTTATATTATTGTATATAGGAGCAGTATTATAGTAGTTATATTCTTGTATATAGGAGCAGTATTATAGTAGATATATTCTTGTATATAGGAGGCAGTATTATAGTAGTTATATTCTTGTACATAGGAGCAGTATTATAGTAGTTATATTCTTGTACATAGGAGGCAGTATTATAGTAGTTATATTCTTGTACATAGGAGGCAGTATTATAGTAGTTATATTCTTGTATATAGGAGGCAGTATTATAGTAGTTATCAAACATATGTAGAAAGCAGGGACGTCACTCACCGGGGTACTGTGCCGATAATTCTTTATTTCTTTAAGGTGCAAAGACAGACATGGTGCACGGACGTTTCCAAGGACTCAGCTAATTAGAGTAAGACTGGGTGACAGCTGTTGCGCGTGCGCATTCACGCTTCTTCAGACCCTGTCTGTTCCGTGCTGCATCACCTTTTTGAAGAAGCGTGAATGCGCACGCGCAACAGCTGTCACCCAGTCTTACTCTAATTAGCTGAGTCCTTGGAAACGTCCGTGCACCATGTCTGTCTTTGCACCTTAAAGAAATAAAGAATTATCGGCACAGTACCCCGGTGAGTGACGTCCCTGCTTTCTACATATGTTTGATACGAAGATGTCTTTTCATTAGGGACTTGGAACCCGAAGGGTTACAGTGCCTGCCAGCACTGTTAAGGGAACTGTGGAGCCCGAGCTCAGGGCGTCTTTCATTTTCGCTGCACTAGCTGAGAGTGCGATCTTAGGAATCTAGGGGTAGTTGTGCCGGCTGCTCGCTTCTGTGTGCCGCTTGTGATTATAGTGGTTATATTCTTGTATATAGGAGGCAGTATTATAGTAATTATATTCTTGTATATAGGAGACAGTATTATAGTAGTTATATTCATGTATATAGGAGCAGTATTATAGTAGTTATATTCTTGTATATAGGGGCAGTATTATAGTAGTTATATTCTTGTATATAGGAGCAGTATTATAGTAGATATATTCTTGTATATAGGAGGCAGTATTATAGTAGTTATATTCTTGTATATAGGAGCAGTATTATAGTAGTTATATTCTTGTATATAGAAGCAGTATTATAGTAGTTATATTCTTGTATATAGGAGCAGTATTATAGTAGATATATTCTTGTACACATGAGGAGTATTATAGCAGTTATATTCTTGTATATAGGAGCAGTATTATAGTAGATATATTCTTGTATATAGGAGGCAGTATTATAGTAGTTATATTCTTGTATGTAGAAGCAGTATTATAGTAGTTATATTCTTGTATATAGGAGCAGTATTATAGTAGATATATTGTATATAGGAGGAGTATTATAGCAGTTATATTCTTGTATGTAGGAGCAGTATTATAGCAGTTATATTCTTGTATATAGGAGCAGTATTATAGTAGTTATATTCTTGTATATAGGAGGCAGTATTATAGTAGTTATATTCTTGTATATAGAGGCAGTATTATAGTAGTTATATTCTTGTATATAGGAGCAGTATTATAGTAATTATATTCTTGTATATAGGGGCAGTATTATAGTAGTTATATTCTTGTATATAGGAGCAGTATTATAGTAGTTATATTCTTGTATATAGGGGGCAGTATTATAGTAGTTATATTCTTGTATATAGGAGCAGTATTATAGTAGTTATATTCTTGTATATAGGAGCAGTATTATAGTAGTTATATTCTTGTATATAGGAGCAGTATTATAGTAGTTATATTCTTGTATATAGGGGGCAGTATTATAGTAGTTATATTCTTGTATATAGGAGCAATATTATAGTAGTTATATTCTTGTATATAGGGGGCAGTATTATAGTAGTTATATTCTTGTATATAGGGGGCAGTATTATAGTAGTTATATTCTTGTATATAGGAGCAGTATTATAGTAGTTATATTCTTGTATATAGGAGCAGTATTATAGTAGTTATATTCTTGTATATAGGGGCAGTATTATAGTAGTTATATTCTTGTATATAGGAGCAGTATTATAGTAGTTATATTCTTGTATATAGGAGCAGTATTATAGTAGTTATATTCTTGTATATAGGAGCAGTATTATAGTAGTTATATTCTTGTATATAGGAGGCAGTATTATAGTAGTTATATTCTTGTATATAGGAGCAGTATTATAGTAGTTATATTCTTGTATATAGGGGCAGTATTATAGTAGTTATATTCTTGTATATAGGAGCAGTATTATAGTAGTTATATTCTTGTATATAGGGGGCAGTATTATAGTAGTTATATTCTTGTATATAGGAGCAGTATTATAGTAGTTATATTCTTGTACATAGGGGCAGTATTATATTAGTTATTATAATAGTAGTTGCTGGGCAGTTCACACTAAAGGGGGTGGACATAATGTTAAAGTGAGGATACTGTGGTGCACAATGCTCTATGTGGCAATTAAATAGAATAATACAAGGGAGAAGATACAATCCTAATACAAGGTGTAACTATGATGAGGAGTAAGAATGTTAATGATGTAGAATTTATGTGATAAAATGAGAAGTGATTTGCTAAAAAATATAACAAATGAAGGAAAGTAGAGGTGACCTGAATAGAATAGGAACATTTCATTGTGCAAATAAAAAACGGTAACAAACCAGGATCCGCTGCGGGGCCCGTGTGACAGACTATTAGACTATTATTTAAATTAGCGCCTGATATAATACAAAGAATAAAAGATGTGATGAACACAAAGCTCACAGGGTCCAGAACATATCACCTGCTACGTGTAGAGTTCAGATGGGTTTTGATTCCATCAAACAATATTTATGTGGTCTCAAACTTTGGCCCTCCAGATGTTGCAAAACTTCAACTCCCAGTACGGCTTCCACCTCTCATCGCCAACACTGGAGGCTTCGGAGACCGACCACAATGGCGGAAGAGCATGACGTCACGCCCCGCCCCCTCAATGCAAGTCTATGGGAGGTCCGTCACGCCCCCTCCCATAGACTTGCATTGAGGGGGCGGAATCGTGATGTCACGCTCGTCCGCCATTGTGGTCGGTCTCCGAAGCCTCCAGCGTTGCCGGTGTGAGGTGGAAGCCGTACAGGTGGGTGCAGCAGCTGAGATTTCGGGGGCCCCCAGCAGCGGGACCCCGGAGATCTGACATCTTATCCTTTGGATAGGGGATAAGATGTCTAGGGGTGCGGAGTACCCCTTTAATGGGGTACCCTGGTGGAATTTTTTTTTTTTTTAAATAAACTGGTGCCGGAAAGTTAAACAGATTTGTAAATGATTTCTATTAAAAAAACCTTAATCCTTCCAGTACTTATCAGCTGCTGTATGCTCCAGAGGAAGTTGTGCAGAGCAGGATAGGTTTGCTATGGGGATTTGTTCCTACTCTGGACAGTTCCTGACATGGACAGAGGTGGCAGCAGAGAGCACTGTGGTCAGACTGGAAAGAACTGCACAACTTCCTCTGGAGCATACAGCAGCTGATAAGTACTGGAAGGATGATTTTAATAGAAGTAATTTACAAATCTGTATAACTTTCCGGCACTAGTGGATTTGAGAAAAAAAAATGTAAAAAGGTTTTCCACAGGAGTACCCCTTTAAGAACACTCTATAAGGGGCAATTGTAAAATCCACTGCTGCAATATGGTGTATAGTACAACTCATGGGGCCCTCCGGGCAAAAGATGATAATGGGGCCCCGATGCGCCCACCCATGTATAAGCCACACCTATTTAGATGCACCGCCCACGTAAATCTTTTAAAAAACGGGAAAAAATTGAAAAATTAAGTCACATTAAATAAAGTGTAACAAATCTCTTAATTAAATACATAAACAACATATAACCTATGAGGACTTGTGTTTGCGCCACCAAATATACCTTGTAATGACATCACTCATTTTACTACAAAAGCAAAAAAAAAATATTTGTGGGGTAAAATTTAAAGGGTACCTCTCATCAAATAAACTTTTGATTTATTTTAGATTAATGAATGTTGAATAACTTTCCAATAGCATGTTAATGAAAAATATGCTTTTTTCTATTGTATTTTTCCCGATCAGTCCTGGCAGCAAGCATTTCTGACTCATGCTGGAGTCCTAAACACTCAGATCTGCCAGCCTGCTTTGTTCACAGCCAAACAGGCTGCGAACAAAGCAGGCTGGCAGCTCTGAGTGTTCTCCTTTGTGAACAAAGCAGACTGGCAGCTCGTAGTGTTTAGGACTCCAGCATGAGTCTGAAATGCTTGCTGCCAGGACTGGTAGGGAGACCCCTAGTGGTCATTTCTTCAAAGTGGAAAATTAAATAGAAAGAAGCATATTTTTTTAATAACATGCAATTGTAAAGTTATTCTGCATACATTAATCTATAATATATCAAAAGTTTTTTTGATGAGAGGTACCCTTTAAAAGGCACAAGGCTAGAATTCACCTGTATTAAAGGATCCAGTATGGGCGCCACAATGGATGTGTGCAGTGATGTGTGCCACCTAATGGCACTGTTTCCCAACCAGGGTGCCTCCAGCTGTTGCAAAACTACAACTCCCAGTAGTTATATTCTTGTATATAAGAGCAGTATTATAGTAGTTATATTCTTGTATATAGGAGCAGTATTATAGTAGTTATATTCTTGTATATAAGAGCAGTATTATAGTAGTTATATTCTTGTATATAGGAGCAGTATTATAGTAGTTATATTCTTGTATATAGGGGCAGTATTATAGTAGTTATATTCTTGTATATAGGAGCAGTATTATAGTAGTTATATTCTTGTATATAGGAGGCAGTATTATAGCAGATATATTCTTGTATATAGGAGCAGTATTATAGTAGTTATATTCTTGTATATTGGAGCAGTATTATAGTAGTTATATTCTTGTATATAGGAGCAGTATTATAGTAGTTATATTCTTGTATATAGGAGGCAGTATTATAGTAGTTATATTCTTGTATATAGGAGGCAGTATTATAGCAGATATATTCTTGTATATAGGAGCAGTATTATAGTAGTTATATTCTTGTATATAGGAGCAGTATTATAGTAGTTATATTCTTGTATATAGGAGCAGTATTATAGTAGTTATATTCTTGTATATAGGAGCAGTATTATAGTAGATATATTCTTGTATATAGGAGCAGTATTATAGTAGTTATATTCTTGTATATAGGAGGCAGTATTATAGTAGTTATATTCTTGTAAATAGGAGCAGTATTATAGTAGTTATATTCTTGTATATAGGGGCAGTATTATAGTAGTTATATTCTTGTAAATAGGAGCAGTATTATAGCAGTTATATTCTTGTATATAGGGGCAGTATTATAGTAGTTATATTCTTGTATATAGGAGCAGTATTATAGTAGTTATATTCTTGTATGTAGGAGGCAGTATTATAGTAGTTATATTCTTGTATATAGAAGCAGTATTATAGTAGTTATATTCTTGTATATAGGAGGCAGTATTATAGTAGTTATATTCTTGTATATAGGAGCAGTATTATAGTAGTTATATTCTTGTATATAGGAGCAGTATTATAGTAGTTATATTCTTGTAAATAGGAGCAGTATTATAGTAGTTATATTCTTGTATATATGTGGCAGTATTATAGTAGTTATATTCTTGTATATAGGAGGCAGTATTATAGTAGTTATATTCTTGTATATAGGAGCAGTATTATAGCAGTTATAGTCTTGCACATAGGTGGCAGTATTATAGTAGTTATATTCTTGTATATAGGAGGCAGTATTATAGCAGTTATATTCTTGTATATAGGAGGCAGTATTATAGTAGTTATATTCTTGTATATAGGAGCAGTGTTATAGTAGTTATATTCTTGTATATAGGAGGCAGTATTATAGTAGTTATATTCTTGTATATAGGAGGCAGTATTATAGTAGTTCTATTCTTGTATATAGGAGGCAGTATTATAGTAGTTATATTCTTGTATATAGGAGGCAGTATTATAGTAGTTATATTCTTATATATAGGAGCAGTATTATAGTAGTTATATTCTTGTATATAGGGGGCAGTATTATAGTAGTTATATTCTTGTATATAGGAGCAGTATTATAGTAGTTATATTCCTGTATATAGGAGCAGTATTATAGTAGTTATATTCTTGTATATACGTGGCAGTATTATAGCAGTCATATTCTTGCACATAGGTGGCACATAGGTTCTTTTTTTCCCTTAAAGGGGTAGTCCAGTGGTGAAAAACTTATCCCCTATCCTAAGGATAGGGGATAAGTTTGAGATCACGGAGGGTCCGACCGCTGGGGCCCCGGCTCTCCGCCCAGATAGCGGGTGTCGATCCCCGCACGAAGCGGCGGCCGACACGCCCCCTCAATACATCTCAATGGCAGAGCCGGAGATTGCCGAAGGCAGCGCTTCGGCTCTGCCATAGAGTTGTATTGAGGGGGCGTGTCGGCCGCAGCCTCGTGCGGAGGTCGACACGCCCTCTTCCCGCGGGCTGTCGGGGCTCCGTACAGGAGATCGCAGGGGACCCCAGCGGTCGGACCCCCCGCGATCTCAAATTTATCCCCTATCCTTAAGATAGGGGATAAGTTGTTCACCACTGGACTACTCCCTTAATGCACGTTACCCATGGGGATTTGGCTTCCCTGTTGATGTCACCTGTGACTGGTATTATCCTTTTAGAAAATATTGACTTTGATATTTTATGGCTATTTCAGCAGCTTGTGATTTCCTTCTTTCTATCTATGAACAGAACAGACGGTGATAACAGGACACTTTAATTTCCTGTGTCCTGGTCGCCTCATACAGGTAACCGTGGAAACACGAATGTGCGTCATTTCTCTACTTTCATTAAGTTAATGGCACTTTGAATGTTGTTCGGTCGTGTTTGTTCCTCATTGTATCCAGAATGACAGGGGCGATGAGTTTCGTCTGACATGTATCAATTAAACCCAATTATATTTGGATGAATAAACTTTGTACAAAAAGAAACATTGACGTTTCTCATAGAGAATAATTTGCCTTCTTGCAGGTGCAGAGTAGAAAACAACATGAAGCGTCAGATTGGTGGCCGCAGGTTATTGTATCCGCCATCTTGGTTTGGTATTTTGCATCCTGTCTATTGTAAACTACAAATGACACAATGGGGGAGATTTATCAAAACCTGTGCAAAGGAAAAGTTGCCCAGTTGCCCATAGCAACCAATCAGATCGCTTCTTTCATTTTGCACAGGCGTTGTTGAAAATGAAAGCAGCAATCTGATTGGTTGCTATGGGCAACTTTTCCTCTGGACAGGTTTTGAGGATTGTTCAGTGATGCAGAATATTGTGTAACTATGCGAAAGTTCATTGACACAAAGTAACACAAGCGATCGATATTCTCTCCTCGGGTGAAGGGTTAACACAGGTGAGTTCTCAGATTGTGCAATGCTCAGGAATATCCTTTGGGCTCCATCGCTCTTTATCAGTACAAAGGGTGGAGGTGAAGAGGTACAAACCGCGGACAATGTGCAATATCGGGATATGGAAGGAAAAGGTTCAGCAGCTTTAGAATAATGGTCACAATGATAATACAAGGACATTTCTGATGCCCATAACGGTCCCACATGCAGCATTCAAAGCGTATTTCACTGCAAATTTTCTGCTGCTGATTTTCCTGTCCATTTATTTCAATGGGTAGAAAAATACACAGCAGAAAATACGGTGAGTGAAATATACGTCTCCCTTATTATATACATATGGATGGAATCATCTGATTATAAGTTTATAGTATATCTATCTATCTATCTATCTATCTCATATCTATCTATCTCATATCTATCTATCTATCTATCTATCTCATATCTATCTATCTATCTATCGATCTATCTCATATCTATCTATCTATCTCATATCTATCTATCTATCTATCGATCTATCTCATATCTATCGATCTATCTCATATCTATCTATCTATCTCATATCTATCTATCTATCTCATATCTATCTATCTCTCATATCTATCTATCTATCTATCTCATATCTATCTATCTCTTATATCTATATATCTCATATCTATCTATCTATCTCATCTCATATCTATCTATCTAGCTCATATCTATCTATCTCATATCTATCTATCTCATATCTATCTATCTATCTCATATCTATCTAACTATATATCTCCTATCTATCTATCTCCTATCTATCTATCTCATATCTCTCTATCTCATATCTCTCTATCTCATATCTCTCTATCTATCTATCTCATATATATCTATCTCATATCTATCAATCACATATCTATCTTTCTATCTCATATCTATCTTTCTCATATCTATCTATCTATCTATCTACCTACCTATCTCATATCTATCTATCTATCTATCTATCTCATATCTCTCTATCTAATATCTATCTCATATCTATCTATCTATCTCATATCTATCTATCTATCTATCTACTATCTATCTCATATCTATCTCATATCTATCTTGTAGGTTCTTTTCTTACATCTATATTATGTATCTCTCTCATGTATGTAAATGCCTCTGATAGATCTTTCTTTCTCTATTTATCTATATGGTCATCTATCTGTCTGTCTATTATGTGTTCATTCCTTCATTCATTTTCTTCTATATTCTATAAACATAGACCCAATATATGCTTCTATATATATATCTATCTATCCATCGCTGATCTTTTTCCCTCTCTCTCATTTATCTATTCTTTCCTAGGTTTCCTCCATTCCCCCTCTGTCACCTAATACACGTATTGTCCTAATGGATCTGGACTGAGGTTCTGTATCAGCTGCGGCCCTAGAGATGGGGATCTGGTGTAACTCCGGCCCCTACAGGTGACGTCCATCCAAACACCATTTTGTTAACCCAAATAAATCCAAAATTCTTTGCTGTTTTCCTAGTATCACTTTGTAGGTGCAAAACTACAACTCCCAGCATGCCCGGACAGCCGAAGGCTGTCCGGGCATGCTGGGAGTTGTAGTTTTGCAACAGCTGGAGGCACCCTGGTTGGGAAACACTACTATAGAGGAGCCTAACTCCAGCTAAAATTGCTTTTAATGGGGTTGTATCAGGCTGGAACCAGCGCCACCCTTGTTAAGAGTCCGTGTCTGGTATTGCAGTTCAGCCTTATTGTAGTGAATATCAGATATAACTTATAGGCACTTGTTCTGAACACGTATTGAGAAAAAAATATGAAAAATAAATTATTTATATATATATATATATATATATATATATATATATATATATATATATATAACCAGTTTTAAAATATTCATAAAGGCAAATAAACTATGCTTTTTTTTAATTTTAATTGCAGGATGGCGCACATAAGCCAATACGTTATCCCTCTGCGGGTGTACCGCCCCTTTAATTAGAAATCTCTGTCTATCTATATGGAATTACAGTGACAATAACCAGGACGCGGCGAGGATAGACGGCGTTTCCCATTAAACCAAAAACAAACACCAGGTGCTGGAGGAGCGAGCGCACAAAGCCTTTTTATGTGACCGCGACGTGAATGGCGAGAGTGATGGGCGACGGGAAATGAAACAGATCGCTATGGAAACGCCACCTCCGCCGGTGAAGTCAATACGGTGAATTAAAATATTATGTTAAAATAATAAATGATCATGTGGGTATAATATGGAGTCGTGGAGGGGGGGGGGGGGGGGGAGGGTCGGCTTGAGGTGCGAGATGGATAGTTGTATTATCTATAAGGTTTTAAATAAATTTTCGGAAAGAAACCCGTTCCCCAAAATGAGCATAAATTGAAACGAATGGGCTTTACGTATCGGTGGCGTTCCCATCCCCCACGTTCATCTGGCTTTGTTTCGGAGATCTAAGCCGAAGCCGAATATAAAGGGGTACTCCGGTGGAAAACTTTTTTTTTTTTTTGTAAATGACTTCTATTAAAAAAATCTTTACTCTTCCAGTACTTATTAGCAGCTGTATGCTACAGAGGAAATTCTTTTCTTTTTTCTTTTTATTTCTTTTTTGTCTTGTCCACAGTGCTCTCCGCTGACACCTCTGTCCGTGTCAGGAACTGTCCAGAGCAGGAGAGGTTTGCTATGGGGATTTTCTCCTGCTCTGGACAGTTCCTGACACGGACAGAGGTGTCAGCAGAGAGCACTGTGGACAACACAAAAAAGAAATTCAATCAGAAAAGAATTTTGTCTGTAAAATACAGCTGCTAATAAGTACTGGAAGGGTAAAGATTTTTTTCATAGAAGTCATTTACAAATCTGTTTAACTTTCTGGCACCAGTTGATTTAAAAAAAAAAAAAAAAAAAAAGTTTTCCACGGGAGTACTCCTTTAAAGGGGTATTCCAGGCAAAAACTTTTTTTATATATATATCAACTGGCTCCGGAAGTTAAACAGATTTGTAAATTACTTCTATTAAAAAATCTTAATCCTTCCTATAGTTATTAGCTTCTGAAGTTTTCTGTCTAACTGCTCAATGATGATGTCACGTCCCGGGAGCTGTGCATGATGGGAGAATATCCCAATAGGAACTGCACAGCTCCAGGACGTGAGTCATCAGAGAGCAGTTAGACAGAAAACAACAACTCAACTTCAGAAGCTAATAACTTTTGGAAGGATTAAGATTTTTTAATAGAAGTAATTTACAAATCTGTTTAACTTTCCGGAGCCAGTTGATATATATATATATATATATATATATATATATATATATATATATAAAGTTTTTGCCTGGAATACCCCTTTAAACTTCTAGATCAGTGGGGATCGATAAAATCACTTTATTTAAGGTTAACAGCAGCCCTACATCCAGCGCAGACAACACTTGACGTGTTTCGTCCCTCCTCAGGACTTACTCGTAGTCCTATTAGTAAGGCCTGAGTGGCTGAAACGCATCAGTTGATGTCTGCTTATAATCGGAAAAGTATGGCGACACAAGGGGGAGGGGGGATTTATAAAAACCTGTGCAGAGGAAAAGTTGACCAGTTGCCCATAGCAACCAATCAGGTCACTTTTTTCATTTTTCACAGGCCTCTCTTTAAAAATGAAAGAAGCGATCTGATTGGTTGCTATGGCAGCTGTACCACTCTTCCTACACAGGTTTGGATAAATCTGCCCCACATAGACCAACATGAGACCTAAAGGGAAAAAATTTATAAAAATGACGCCCTAGTCAGCCGCTTATTTTTCTTCCATGTGTTGTTTTATTCTGATACGCTCCGGGGCGCGTCTCTGTCTCTTCCAGTCTCCTCGTCAGACTGCGATCTGCAGCGAGACGCGGCGGCCAGAGGGGGATATCAATGTCCGTCCCTCTATTACTGATAACAAGGCATGAGCTGGGGTCATGGTGACTACGGACGATGTCTGCGGAGGACACTTTGTCTATTGATTTACGATTCGCTTTGCTGTGGTTGAAGGTCTATTGATTGGGGGCAGAGGTACGCAGCAGTAATAGACTTTGATGATAACTTTAACTTGGGCTGCGTTCACACCACGATTTGACCTTCTGATGTACAGATATGATTTCGGAAGCTCAAATCGCCTGAAATCATATCTGTGCACGGATAGGTACGGACAGATACGGAGCCATTAACTATTATGGGGCTGCGGACCCGATCGTAGTCAGCTAGTGACTACCATCTGGTCATTTTCTCAGGGGATCCGATTTTTGACTCGGAATGAAAATCGTGGTCAGAGATGCTGAGAAAATGACCAGAACGGGTCCGCAGACCCTTAATAGTTAATGGCTCCGTATCGGTCAGTACCTATCCGAGTACAGATACGATTTCAGGCGATTTGAGCTTCCAAAATCGTATCTGTGCATCAGAAGGTCAAATCGTGGTGTGAACGCAGCCTTAGACTTTGGTTATGGCCTAGTCCTAGGGAAACATGCAGTGCTTGGATTAGGGGGTGGGGGTGCTATAAATGGTGGTGTTATTGTGTACTTGGGGGGGTGGTGGTCTTATAATGGTGGCGTAGGTGTGTAATGGGGGATGGTCTTATGGTGGTGGTGTTGGTGTGTAATTGGGAGGGGGGGGGTCTTATGATTGTGGTGTTGGTGTGTAATGAGGAGGGGGGATGGTCTTATGATTGTGGTGTTGGTGTGTAATGGGGAGGGGGGATGGTTTTATGATTGTGGTGTTGGTGTGTAATGAGGAGGGGGGATGGTCTTATGATTGTGATGTTGGTGTGTAATGGGGGATGGTCTTATGATTGTGGTGTTGGTGTGTAATGGGGAGGGGGGATGGTCTTATGATTGTGGTGTTGGTGTGTAATGGGGAGGGGGGATGGTCTTATGATTGTGATGTTGGTGTGTAATGGGGAATAGTCTTATTATAGTGGTGTTGGTGTGTAATGGGGAGGGGGGATGGTCTTATGATGGTGGTGGTGGTGGTGTGTAATGGGGAATGGTCTTATGATGGTGGTGTTGGTGTGTAATGGGGGATGGTCTTATGATTGTGGTGTTGGTGTGTAATGGGGAGGGGGGATGGTCTTATGATGGTGGTGGTGGTGTGTAATGGGGAGGGGGGATGGTCTTATGATTGTGGTGTTGGTGTGTAATGGGGAGGGGGGATGGTCTTATGATTGTGGTGTTGGTGTGTAATGGGGAATGGTCTTATTATGGTGGTGTTGGTGTGTAATGGGGAGGGGGGATGGTCTTATGATGGTGGTGTTGGTGTGTAATGGGGAGGGGGGATGGTCTTATGATTGTGGTGTTGGTGTGTAATGGGGAATGGTCTTATTATGGTGGTGTTGGTGTGTAATGGGGAGGGGGGATGGTCTTATGATGGTGGTGTTGGTGTGTAATGGGGAGGGGGGATGGTCTTATGATTGTGGTGTTGGTGTGTAATGGGGAGGGGGGTCTTATGATTGTGGTGTTGGTGTGTAATGGGGAGGGGGGTCTTATTATGGTGGTGTTGGTGTGTAATGGGGAGGGGGGTCTTATGATGGTGGTGTTGGTGTGTAATGGGGAGGGGGGATGGTCTTATGATTGTGGTGTTGGTGTGTAATGGGGAGGGGGGTCTTATGATGGTGGTGTTGGTGTGTAATGGGGAGGGGGGTCATATGATGGTGGTGTTGGTGTGTAATGGGGAGGGGGGTCTTATGATGGTGGTGTTGGTGTGTAATGGGGAGGAGGGTCTTATGATGGTGGTGTTGGTGTGTAATGGGGAGGAGGGTCTTATGATGGTGGTGTTGGTGTGTAATGGGGAGGGGGGTCTTATGATGGTGGTGTTGGTGTGTAATGGGGAGGGGGGTCTTATGATGGTGGTGTTGGTGTGTAATAGGGAGGAGGGTCTTATGATGGTGGTGTTGGTGTGTAATAGGGAGGGGGTTGGTCTTGGGGTGGTTTTTTGGTGGTGGTGTGTGCATGGGGGGGTGGGTGCTATTGGTGGTGAAGTTGGTATGTTGTTCTGTGTGCTCTGTGCAGGTGCTATTTGTGGTGGTGTGCGCTGGGGGGTGGTCTTATATTTATTATATTATTTGTATCAGAATTATTTTAATGTAATTTACTTCTCCATTTTATTCTTGACTATCTTAGAACAGCTGGGTGACAATCCCATTGGAAGCCGCCACCATATTTACGGCCACCCAGATACGAAAGATATTTAAAGACCCAAAGGGGGGGAAATGTTCTTGGATTTATTTATTTATTATCATTGTAACGTTTTATTTATAAATATTCTCTTAGCTGAATAATCTGTCAATATCAATGATCACTACCGATGCCCTAATCTCCAAACATATTGTGTAAGATTTGGGTAAACGCCAAGTGGCGTGATTTCTATTTATTTTTTTCGGAGGCTTTGAACCCTGTGATGTGATTGGCTGTTGAGCGGAGGCCTGGCACATTCACCCCCTTCTCCTCAGCCAATAGATGGGTGGTAACAGTCGGTTGCGTGTTACCCTTGTGGCTTTATTCTGCATTTCGGTAAATGTTCCACTTGATCTCCCTCTTGGTTGGCCTCCATGTCCTGGACAAGATACTATAAGGTGCGACCAATATTAAAAGGAACACGATGACAACTATTGCTTTCTGTTATCTGACTTGTCACCCTGAGGCTGACTGCATAGTTCTTTATAAAGGGGGTTATCCAGGTATCGAAAACACAGCGCCCCACCTGTCCTCAGGTTGTGCATGGTATTACAACTTGGCTCCATTTACTGAGCTGCAATGCCACATACAACCTGGGGACAGGAGTGGTGCTGTTTTGTTTTTAGAAGAAATCAGCTCTGATTTCCTAATTTAACCCCGTTTATTTGGAAAGACTGAAAAGTCCAGAAAATTATTTTGGAGAACGTCTAAAACATATACAGTGGTCCCTCAAGTTACAATATTAATTGGTTCTGGGACGACCATTGTAAGTTGAAACCATTGTATGTTGAGACCAGAACTCTATGGAAACCTGGTAATTGGTTCTAAAGGCACCAAAATGTCATCCAAAAATAGGGAAAAAGTGAGAATTAAATAAAAATAAGTAGATAACTAATATAGATAAAGCAAATCCTTATATATAAAAGTAAGAAAGATCTGCTGGGAGCTGTAATCATTGTCTATTTCAGTGTTTCCCAAGCAGGGAGCCTCCAGCTGTTGCAAAACTACAACTCCCAGCATGCCCGGACAGCCTTTGGCTGTCCGGGCATGCTGGGAGTTGTAGTTTTGCAACAGCTGGGGCCACCCTGCTTGGGAAACACTGGTCTATGTAGAAGACAGGAGCTTCTTCAGGGTCCTGTAAGTAAAAAAGTAATGGAGTCGCCCTCACCTGGAGCAGCTAACCCTGGTACAGGTTAAGAGTACAGAACATGTAATACCTTCCTGTACTGTAGGGGACGCTACCAGACACCAGTCAGTGCATACACTTCAGTAATACAGGTAAAGAGTACAGAACATGTAATACCTCCCTGTACTGTAGGGGGCGCTATCAGACACCAGTCAGTGCATACGCTTCAGTAATACAGTGAATGCCCATTCTGATTGGTCAGTTCTTCCGGCCATTGACACGTTTCGCAGATCTGGACTGTCTGTACATTGTATGTTGAGTCTGGTTTCAACTTACGATGGTCCAGAAAAGACCATTGAATGTTGAAACTATTGTATGTTGAGGCCATTGTAAGTTGAGTGATCACTGTACATAATTGACCGAAGTCATCCTCCCCTCTTATATGGCTCCTGTACTATTATTAACCGGTAAGGTTAACATTATACAATCTGGATACCAATCTGTTCCTGGAAAAGATGGTTAAGAACCAGCTGTCCAGGCATGCTGGGAGTTGTAGTTTTGCAACAGCTGGAGGCACCCTGGTTAGGAAACACCACCATAGAGCCTAAGACTTCTAACTGTGAAACTTTAGCTGTTGTAAAACTACAACTCTCAGCATGCCCACAGTTAAAGGTTCACAGTTTGAAGACTTAGGCTCTGTGGCAGTGTTTCCTAACCAGGGTGTCTCTAGCTGTTGCAAAACTACAACTCCCAGCATGCCCAGACAGCCAGCGGCTGTCTGGGCATGCTGAGAGTTGTAGTTTTGCAACAGCTAAAGATCCACAGTTTAAAAACTTAGGCTCTGCAGCAGTGTTTCCCAACCAGGGTGCCTCCAGCTGTTGCAAAACTACAACTCCCAGCATGCTGGGAGTTGTAGTTTTGCAACAGCTAAAGATCCACAGTTTAAAAACTTAGGCTCTGCAGCAGTGTTTCCCAACCAGGGTGCCTCCAGCTGTTGCAAAACTACAACTCCCAGCATGCCCGGACAGCCTAAGTCTTCAAAGTGTGGACCTTTAGCTGCTGCAAAACTACAACCCTCACAATGCCCGGAAAGCCAACGGCTGTCTGAGCATGCTGGGAGTTGCAGTTTTGCAACAGCTGAAGGTCCACAGTTTAAGACCACTGCTATAGAGATTGTCATCCAGAAAGCGGAAAAGAAAATCTGTTAATGATTTATCCCATATTTTCATATGACATGTTGAAATCCTACAAATCCCTCCCCTCCCCCCACATATTGTTATCATCCACCTTTTCCCCAAAAAAACTCTAGTTTCGGGATCCCCAGTACCTTAAATTTTACATTTAAATCAATAACTAAAACGGATACATTTAAATCAATAACTAAAATAGATACATTTAAATCAATAACTAAAACGGATACATTTAAATCAATAACTATAACGGATACATTTAAATCAATAACTATAACGGTTACATTTAAATCAATAACTAAAACAGATAAACCTTAATCAATAACTAAAATGGATACATTTAAATCAATAACTAAAAGGGATACATTTAAATCAATAACTAAAACGAAGACATTTAAATCAATAACTAAAATGGATAAATCTTAATCAATAACTAAAACGGATACATTTAAATCAATAACTAAAACAGTTACATTTAAATCAATAACTAAAACGGATAAATCTTAATCAATAACTAAAACGGATAAATCTTAATCAATAACTAAAACGGATACATTTAAATCAATAACTAAAACGGATAAATCTTAATCAATAACTAAAATGGATAAATTTAAATCAATAACTAAAATGGATAAATTTAAATCAATAACTAAAATGGATAAATTTAAATCAATAACTAAAATGGATAAATTTAAATCAATAACTAAAATGGATAAATTTAAATCAATAACTAAAATGGAGACATTTAAATCAATAACTAAAATGGATAAATTTAAATCAATAACTAAAATGGATAAATTTAAATCAATAACTAAAATGGATAAATCTTAATCAATAACTAAAATGGATAAATTTAAATCAATAACTAAAACGGAGACATTTAAAGTTGCGGAGGCGTCTCTGATGCCTTCAAGAAGGTCTAAGGAACGTCAAGGGGAACATCTGACGCTCCCTCCCACCCGCTGAGCCACAAGTCTTCCCTATAGTGAGGCACTCACCTGATATGGTCTCCTGGTAGCCCTTGGTGAAGAACTGCATGGCGGTCGCTGCCCTCCAGGGGGTCTTCAGCAGTCCCTGCCTTCCAGGGTCTTCTCCCAGCGCCCTCAGGATGGTACTATAAGCCGCCGCCAAGGAAGGAAGGTTCATCTCATTGTCCTCCTCGCTGCGAGTTCTTTCTTCCCTCCAGCTCTCCAGGGGCGGGGTGCTCACCTCAGACCTACCCCGTTCCGCACGACCCAACGCCGAAGAGGAGTCCTTCTTATCTTCTTGCAGAAATCCATTGCAGTTGACCGGTTTCTTCTCCGCCAAGGGTCTGGACTTGACCGGATCCATGTCGGTGGGAGAAGACTCCTCGAAGATCTGCGATGGTCTACGATGAAGCTTTTCCTCGTACGTCTCAAACTTCTGGGAAGTTCTGAAAGTTCATCACTAGGTAAAGTCCTACCTGAGATGTGGAGATAGTCGACTGCTCACGGCAAAGCTGGTGGGGTCAAAGATCAGAAGGTTGGGGGTCGTCTAGATAGGAGGCTACGGTCATAGAGTCTTACCCTGGACGGACATATTGAGCGTGGACCAAGAGTTGGGGGTCTTCACCGGAGATGTTCTGGGATCGGTTCCGTCAGACGAGATGTTCTGGAGCTTCTAGATCAGCGCCGATGGTCTCCATTCACTACCAAGTCTTCAGCTACCGGGGATAGGCTACACTTTCTGATAGATTGCAAGCCTTTGTGGTGCACACGTGGTTGGAGCGGGCAGGCTCGGAGATTCAGGGCGGACGTGCACCTGGGGGGGCAGCAGTCCCTGAGCTTTGCTCCTCTTTCAGATCTCAGCAGGTTACAGCTGCTTTATGTAGCTTTTACCGGACAGCCCATCCATTCACACACACCCCCCCCTATTGGCCATCGCATTTTGTGCGTCACCGACGGCTCGTAAGAGGATCAGGGAGGAGAATGAGGAGGGAGTCAGAGCTATGGGGTGGGGGGAAGAGACGGAGAAAGTGCCCTGAGCACAGGAAGGAAGGAATTACATCTGTATCATAGAACATGTAGGAGATCGGCTGTTCTGTTGTTTTATGCTGCGCTGTCCCTTTAAATTTCACAGAAATTGTTTTGTATAGTGTGAATACAGGTCAGCAAGAGTCTAAGAGTTCAAGATTACACATAGTAGTATCCAGAAGAAATACATGGTTTTATATAATGCAGTGTTTCCCAGCCGGCGGTAGTGAAACTACAACTCCCAGCATGCCCGGACAGCCTTCGGCTGTCCGGGCATGCTGGGAGTTGTAGTTTCGCAACAGCTGGAGGCACACTAGTTGGGAAATGCTGGTATAATGAAACCTTATGCGTTTGTTCAGTGATTTTTTTCTTCTTCTATTAATTACTTATGTTTTGCAAGATCTCTGCTTGCTGTCATCTAATAGGCACTGTCCCTGTTTACTTCGAGTGCATAATAATCTGTCATGATCATGTGATGGACACAAAGGTGCTCAGCTTATTAAAAGACCGAGCTCTGATAACTGTAATGACTGTCCGCAAGATCTCTGCTTGCTGTCATCTAATAGGCACCGTCCCTGTTTACTTCCAGTGCATAATAATCTGTCATGATCATGTGATGGACACAAAGGTGCTCAGTTTATTACAAGACCGAGCTCTGATAACTGTAATGACTGTTTGCAAGATCTCTGCTTGCTGTAATCTAATAGGCACCATCCCTGTTTACTTCTAGTGCATAATAATGTCATGATCATGTGATTGACACAAAGGTGCTCAGCTTATTACAGGAACGAACTCTGATAATTGTACTCACAGTTTACAAGATCTCTGCTTGCTGTCATACAGTAGGAACCTTCCTTGTTTAATATCAATAATCTGTCCTGATCATGTGATGGACACAAGATCTCTGCTTGTTGTCATCTAATAGGCACCATGACAGTTTACTTCCAGTGCATAATAATCTGTCCTGATCATGTGATGGACACAAGATCTCTGCTTGTTGTCATCTAATAGGCACAATAACAGTTTGCTTCCAGTGCATAATAATCTGTCCAGATCATGTGATGGACACAAAGGTGCTAATCTTATTACAAGCCCGAGCTCTGATAACTGTACTCACTGTTTGCAAGATCTCTGCTTGCAGTCATTCAATAGGAACATTGTTCGTATACCAGTGAATAGTAATCTGTCCGGGTCATGTGATGGACACAAAGGATCTCAGTTTATTACAAGACAAAACTATGATAATTGTTCTCACAGTTTGCAAGATCTCTGCTTGCTGTCATCCAGTAGGCAACATCCCTGTTTTACTTCCTGTGCATAATATTCTGTGCTGATCATGTGAAGGATACGAAGGAGCTCAGGCTCATGACAAGACCAAGCTCTGATAATTGTACTCTCATTTTACAAGATCTCTGCTTGCTGTCATTTAGTAAGAACCTTCATTGTTTTATACCAGTGAATAATAATCTGCCCTGATCATGTGATGGACACAAAAGTGTTCGGTGAATGACAAGACCAAGCTACGATAATTGTATTAACATTTTAGAAGACCTCTGCTTGCTGTCATTCAGAGAATAGAAATCTGTCTTGATCATGTGAAGGACACAAGATCTCTGCTTGCTTTAATAATATTCTGCGCTGATCATGTGAGGCATACGAAGGCGCTCGGCTCATGTCAAGACTCTGATCATTGTTCTCTCATTTTACAAGATCTCTGCTTGCTGTTATTTATTAGGAACTTTCATTGGTTTATACCAGTCAATAATAATCTGCCCTGATCATGTGATGGACACAAAGGTGTTTAGCTCATTACAAGAACGAGTTTTGGTGATTGTACTCGCAGTTTACAAGATCTCTGCTTGCTGTCATTCATGGAATAGAAATCTGCTCTGATCATGTGATGCACGCACAGGTAGAAGGAGTGATTTATGACCACTATGCTGTAAAGAAGTGTGACCGTCACATGATCATCTCCGGCTTCTTACAGCGATACAGTAAAGTGATAAAATTCTGCAGCTAATGTTTCCCAACCAGGGTGCCTTGAACTGTTGCAAAACTACAACTCCCAGCATGCCCGGACAGCCAACGGCTGTCCGGGCATGCTGGGAGTTGTAGTTTTGCAACAGCTGGAGGCACACAGGATAGAAAACACTGTACACTTAGTGGGAGTTTCTTTTCTTTTTTGTATCAACTGGCTCCAGAAACAAATTTGTAAATTACTTCTATTAAAAAAGCTTAATCCTTTCAATAATTATCAGCTGCTGAAGTTGAGTTGTTGTTTTCTGTCTGGCAACAGTGCTCTCTGCTGACATCTCTGCTTGTCTCGGGAACTGCACAGAGTAGAAGAGGTTCGCTATGGGGATTTGTTTCTAAACTGGGAGGTTCCGCGACAGGTGTCATCAGAGAGCACTTAGACAGAAAAGAACAACTCAACTTCAGAAGCTCATAAGTACTGAAAGGATGAAGATTTTTTAATAGAAGTAATTTACAAATCTGTTTAACTTTCTGGCGCCAGTTGAGATTATATATATATATATGTATAAAGTTTTTTCCTGGATAACCCCTTTAATGCATATGGATTCATAAAGCTGGTATTGAACTCAATGGTAGCTGTATAGGTCTGTATGCAGTGAGCTCCCCCTAGTGGTGGCTCCAGGTAAGCAGAATTATCATTATTGTCAGTATTGTTGTGAATATTGTTGAGCTGGTCGGGTTCCTACAAATCCTTTTAATGTTGTTACTAGAGATGAGCGAACTTACAGTAAATTCGATTCGTCACAAACTTCTCAGCTCGGCGGTTGTGGACTTTTCCTGCATAAATTAGTTCAGCTTTCAGGCGCTCCGGTGGGCTGGAAAAGGTGGATACAGTCCTAGGAAAGAGTCTCCTAGGACTGTATCCACCTTTTCCAGCCCACGGGAGCACCTGAAAGCTGAACTCATTTATGCAGGAAAAGTCCGCAACCGCCGAGCTGAGAAGTTTGTGACGAATCGAATTTACTGTAAGTTTGCTCATCTCTAGTTGTTACATTTATAGGACACTTTATGGGTTCTCTTAACCCTTGAGATACAGTATACTGCGACAGATGATTCTATAGAGTTGCAGATGTCTCCGAGTGACGTCCTGTGATTGGTCCCATCAGGCTTCATCCCATTTGTTTATATTCGTTTTAAACTTCTCTGGGGTTGGGGGCCCCGGACCCCTGTTCTTGATGAGGCTCTCAGTGATCATATATGTATCCCTAATCCTTTTTGATGGGATAATCCCAATAACAGTGATCTGCCCATTATCAGCAGATGGAGGTCTGTATTAATACCGAACCATTGTCTGACCTGTCCGTGGTGCTGATCGTCAGACAGTACGTCCTATATATTCATCTGATATTCATCCATCTCTCACATCGATCTATTAGGGCTGCACTAGATATCGCAAAAGCAATTGAATCGCAGTTTTTGCTTTTCGCGATATAGCGATACGGCCCCCTGGGTGCTGCTGCGGGCGGGGGAAGCCAGAGCAGGTGAAAACATATTAAAATACTAATAATCAGTGTTTCCCAACCAGGGTGCCTCCAGTTGTTGCAAAACTACAACTCCCAGCATGACCTGACCGGCAAAGACTATCTGGGCATGCTGGTAGTAGCAGTTTCACAACAGCTGGAGGCACACTGGTAGAAAAACACTGAGCAAAGTAAAAGGGCGGGGGGTGGGGAGATGATATGACAGGGAGAATCATGTAACGGGAGAATAATGTGACGGGGGGAGAATTTAGCAGAGGGAGGGGGAATGTGATGGGAGAAGATGTGACCATTAGGGGAGAATGTGACAGGGGGAGATGTGAAATGGGCGGTGGGCATGAAATGGCGGGATTTCACCATTTATTTATTATATTGAAATTGCAATATTTAGGCCCATAATCGCACATTTTCCCCATATCATGCAGCCCTACTATCTATTTATGCTGGAAAACATTTTTTTCAAATCAACTGGTGCCAGAAAGTTAAACAGATTTTTAAATGACTTCTATTTAAAAAAAAATCTTAATCCTACCAGTACTTATCAGCTGCTGTATGCTTCAAAGGAAGTTGTGTAGTTCTTTCCCGTCTGACCACATTGCTCTCTGCTGACACCTCTGTCCATGTCAGGAACTGTCCAGAGTAGGAGCAAATCCCCATAGCAAACCCCTTCTGCTCTGGACAGTTCCTGACATGGACAAAGGTGTCAGCAGAGAGCACTGTGGTCAGACTGGAAAGAACTACACAACTTCCTGTGGAGCTAAAATAGAAGTAATTTACAAATCTGTACAACTTTCTGGAGCCAGTTAATTGGAAAAAATTGTTTCCCTCTGGAGTACCCCTTTAATGGCCGTGTTGAGTTACTCTGAGGGGACACAACATTAAGCGCTATATACAGGCCGTGCACTCACTACATTGGGACATTTTTTCTTGTAGCCAGGACAAGGCTGGGATTTGGAGGGGTCCATTTCATTGTATTAGATCACCAGAGATCCTCACATTAACCCCTTCACTGCCTTAGACCACAAGGTCTATTGGAATTAACCCCCCTCCCCACCTGTTATATTCACTTTTAACCTTTGCATTGCACTAGACCACCAGGAACTTTGACATCCCTGCACTTCCCTAGATGCCGCAGGATCCCAAGATTAACCCATTCACTGTTCTATACCGTCAAGAATATTGGCATTAACCCTTGGATCTGTCCTTTATTGCCATAATACAGATATTAAAAGGTGTTATCCAGGAAAAAACTTTTTTTTTTTATATATCAACTGGTTCCAGAAAGTTAAACAGATTTGTAAATGACTTCTATTAAAAAATCTTAATCCTTTCAGTACTTATGAGCTTCTGAAGTTAAGGTTGTTCTTTTCTAAGTAATCTCTGATGACACCTGTCTCGGGAAACGCCCAGTTTAGAAGCAAATCCCCATAGCAAACCTCTTCTAAACTGGGCGGTTCCCGAGACACGTGTCATCAGAGAGGACTTAGAAAAGAACAACCTTAACTTCAGAAGCTCATAAGTACTGAAAGGATTAAGATTTTTTAATAGAAGTAATATACAAATCTATTTAACTTTCTGGAGCCAGTTGAGATATATATATATATATATATATATATATATATATATATATATAAAAAGTTTTTTCCTGGAATACCCCTTTAACCCCCTCACTTCCTTAGACCCCCCCCCCCCCCCTCCAAGGGATGTAAACAATATCCTTTTCGTATAGACCTGTATGTGGTTTAATACTTTTTGCCTGGATGCCATGTGTCCTTGTATATGGGGCTGATTATTAGGGCGTTGTTTATTCGGATTTATTTAGTTTAGTTTTTCCCAGGTTGGAGGGAACATTGGCAGCAATGCAGCTGAAAGTTATGGACAGGATGTGCCCTTAAAGCAGTGTTTCCCAACCAGGGGGCCTCCAGCTGTTGCAAAACTACAACTCCCAGTATGCCCGGACAGCCTTTGGCTGTCCGGGCATGCTGGGAGTTGTAGTTTTGCAACAGCTGGAGGCCTCCTGGTTGGGAAACACTGCCTTAAAGCATGGGGGACTATGACGACCTATTGCACCATCGCCCATTGAACATTTAGTTTTTGTTCTGCCTCACTAAAGTATGTTCGTACAGATCAGAATGCCGAATTTCCACGTTGTCATTGACTAATGAAACCTTGCCTAAAGACATCTGAGACTAATATTAAACGGGTACTCCCCCCGGAAAACATATATATATATTTTTTTAATCAACTGGTGCCAGAAAGTTAAACAGATTTGTAAATTACTTCTATTAAAAAATCTTAATCCTTGCAGTACTTAGCTGCTATATGCTCCACAGGAAGTTATTTTCCTTTCGAATTTCCTTTCTGTCTGACCACAGTGCTCTCTGCTGACCCCTATGTCCATTTTAGGAACTGTCCGGAGCAGGATAGGTTTGCTATGGGGGATTTGCTCCTACTTTGGACGGTTCCTAAAATGGACAGAGGTGTCAGCAGAGAGCACTGTGGTCAGGCAGAAAGGAAATTCAAAAAGAAAAGAACTTCCTATGGAGCATACAGCTGCTAATAAGTACTGGAAGGATAAAGATTATTATTTTTTTTTAATAGAAGTAATTTACAAATCTGGGAAAATATATGTATATACCAGTCCTCAAGAACACTAGGGATGTGTAGAATAAAGAGGAAAGAAAATAGTGGATCTAATAAGGATTTATTAATATATGTATATATGTAAGTAAATGCAAATAAATCACCAATGGTGATCAAACAATGGTGATTTATTTGCATTTACTTACATATATACATATATTAATAAATCCTTATTAGATCCACTATTTTCTTTCCTCTTTATTCTACACATCCCTAGTGTTCTTGAGGACTGGTATATACATATATTTTCCCATTTTTTGACTAGGCCTGATTGGGTGAAGGCATCACCTTTAATCTCGAACACTCTCCTTACCTTTATCTTTAAGTGAGCTACACATCCTATTGTCCATTGTTTACAAATCTGTTTAACTTTCTGGCACCAGTTGATAAAAATAAATAAATAACAATAATAAAATGATTTCCAGGGGAGTACCCCTTTAAGATTGAAGCATCAGACGCCTATGATTATTTTCCACATCCTGATTTAGCCTGCG